>NC_057800.1:58194551-58409671 GCF_018294505.1 Triticum aestivum
CACTCGGTAGGATTTTTATAACTTAGGCGAGCACGAGGCTGCAGCTAAGCCTCCGAGTGGAAGGCTGGCTTACCACTCGGTAGGATTTTTATAACTTAGGCGAGCACGAGGCTGCAGCTAAGCCTCCGAGTGGAAGGCTGGCTTACCACTCGGTAGGATTTTTATAACTTAGGCGAGCACGAGGCTGCAGCTAAGCCTCCGAGTGGAAGGCTGGCTTACCACTCGGTAGGATTTTGATAACTTAGGCCAAACGGATTCGCAGCTAAGCCTCCGAGTGGGAGTCTGGCTCACCACTCGGTAGGATTTTTACAAACTTAGGCGAAACGGATTCGCAGCTAAGTCACCCACTGAGGGAATTTTATTGGACAAAAATAAAAAGTGACAGATATTATGGAGGAACTATGACACTATTATTTTGAGGTCCATGAACTACAAAAGTACTTTATTGCAACTCATCCGAATGATTAAACTTAAGTGTAGAATGGGCGGAGTAGCTCCGCGTTCCAAGCTCGGGGCTCGTCGAAATTATGCTTGACGTTGTAAAGACGGTACGTCCCATTGTGGAGGACCTTGGTGACTATGAAGGGGCCTTCCCAAGAAGGAGCCAGCTTGTGTGGTTTGTGCTGATCCACTCGGAGAACCAAATCTCCTTCCTGGAAGGCTCGACTTCTCACATTTCGGGCGTGGAAACGGCGCAGATCTTGTTGGTAGATGGTCGACCGGATCAGAGCCATCTCCCTTTCTTCCTCTAAAAGGTCGACTGCGTCCTGCCGCGCTTGTTCAGCTTCTGCTTCGTTGTAGATTTCGACTCGGGGAGCATTATGCAGAAGATCACTTGGTAAGACCGCTTCGGCTCCGTAGACCAAGAAGAATGGAGTTCTTCCGGTCGACCGATTAGGTGTGGTCCGCAGTCCCCAGAGTACAGAGGGAAGTTCATCGACCCAAGCTCCAGCCGCGTGTTTGAGATCACGCATCAGTCGAGGCTTCAATCCCTTAAGAATCAGTCCATTAGCTCGTTCTGCTTGTCCATTCGACTGCGGATGGGCGACTGAAGCGTAGTCGACCCGTGTGCCCTGGGAGTCGCAGAAAGCTCTGAATTCCTCTGAGTCAAAGTTCGACCCATTATCCGTAATGATGCTGTGCGGGACTCCATATCTGAATATCAGTTCCCTGATGAAGCTAACAGCAGTACCGGTGTCAAGGCTCTTGATTGGTTTAGCCTCGATCCACTTGGTGAACTTGTCGACTGCCACCAGTACATGCGTGAAACCGCTTCGTCCTGTTCTCAAAGGACCGACCATGTCCAGCCCCCAAACTGCAAAAGGCCAGACGAGTGGGATGGTCTTCAAAGCTGACGCAGGCTTGTGCGACATATTCGAGTAGAACTGACATCCCTCGCACTTATCCACTATCTCTTTTGCCATCTCATTCGCCTTGGGCCAGTAAAATCCGGCTCGGTATGCTTTGGCCACGATGGTCCGAGAGGACGCATGATGACCACAGGTCCCCGAGTGAATATCATTGAGAATGAGTCGACCTTTTTCTGGTGTTATGCACTTCTGACCGACTCCAGTCGCGCTTTCTCTGTATAATTGTCCTTTGATTACGGTAAAGGCCTTAGATCGACGGACGATCTGTCGAGCCTCTTCCTCATCCTCCGGAAGCTCTTTCCTCAAGATATATGCGACATACGGAATCGTCCAGTCGGGAATGACCACCAAAACCTCCATGATCAAGTCGACCACCGCTGGGACTTCAACTTCAGTCGGATCTGTGGCGCTCTTGGGCTGCGGAGTTTCTTCGGTGAAAGGATCTTCTTTGACTGACGGAGTGTGTATATGCTCCAAGAACACACCACCCGGAATGGCTTCTCTCTTGGAACCTATCTTTGCTAGATCATCAGCTGCTTGATTTTTCAGTCGGGGTATATGATGGAGCTCCAACCCCTCGAACTTCTTTTCCAGCTTCCTCACTGCACTGCAGTATCTAGTCATGGCTGGGCTTCTCACGTCCCACTCTTTCATCACCTGATTGACCACTAAATCCGAGTCGCCATAGACCATTAGGCGACGGACGCCGAGTGAAATGGCCATGCACAACCCATATAGGAGGGCCTCATATTCTGCCTCATTGTTGGAGGAATCAAAGTGAATCTGGAGCACATATCTGAGCTTATCTCCTCTGGGGGAAACCAGGACAACCCCAGCACCGGAACCATTCAACATCTTAGAGCCATCAAAAAACATGGTCCAATGCTCCGAGTGAACTTCAGTCGGCTGCTGTTGTTCAATCCACTCGGCGAGGAAATCTGCTATTGCCTGGGACTTAATGGCTTTCTTTGCCTCAAACTTGATATCAAGGGGAAGAAGTTCAATCGCCCATTTGGCCACTCGACCAGTTGCATCTCTGTTGTGCAAAATCTCTGATAGTGGAGCGTCGCTGACGACTGTGATGGAATGGTCAGAGAAATAATGAGCAACCTTCTTTGTGGTCATGTATATTCCATACACAAGCTTCTGATAATGAGGATATCTCTGCTTGGATGGAGTCAAGACTTCAGACAAATAATACACTGGGCGCTGAACTTTGAGAGCTTTTCCTTCTTCTTCCCGCTCGACCGTTAGCACAGTACTGACGACTTGTCCCGTGGCTGCGATGTAGAGCAACAGAGGCTCTTTGCTGATTGGAGCAGCAAGCACCGGCTGGGTGGAGAGCAGAGCTTTTAGCTCGGCAAACGCTGCATCAGCTTCTGGAGTCCACTCGAACTTGTCAGCCTTCTTCATCAGTCGGTAAAGAGGCAGTGCCTTTTCACCGAGTCGTGAGATGAATCGACTTAATGCGGCCAAGCATCCAGTAAGCTTCTGGACATCGTGCACTCGCACAGGGCGTTTCATTCGGAGAATAGTGCCAATCTTCTCTGGGTTAGCGTCGATTCCCTGTTCGGAAACGAGAAAACCGAGTAACTTGCCACCAGGAACTCCAAATGTGCACTTTGATGGATTGAGCTTGATATCATACCTTCTGAGGTTGGCAAATGTTTCGGCGAGGTCAGCGAGCAGGTCGGAACCTTTTCGTGACTTGACAACAATATCATCCATATAAGCTTCCACATTCCGACTGATTTGAGTGAGTAGACACTTCTGAATCATTCGCATAAATGTGGCTCCGGCATTCTTGAGGCCGAATGGCATGGTGATATAGCAGAAGCACCCGAATGGAGTGATGAAAGCTGTTTTTACCTCATCGGGCCCGTACAGACGGATCTGGTGGTACCCGGAGTAAGCATCTAAAAAAGACAACCTCTCGCATCCCGTGGTCGAGTCAACAATTTGATCTATGCGAGGGAGAGGAAAGTGATCTTTCGGCCAGGCCCGGTTGATGTGCTTGAAATCAATGCACATTCGGAGCGACTTGTCCTTCTTAGGAACCATGACGACATTAGCGAGCCACTCGGAGTGGTATATCTCTCGGATAAATCCTGCCGCCAACAGTCGAGCCACTTCTTCACCGATGGCCTTTCTCTTCTGGACGGCGGACCGCCGAAGATGCTCTTTGACTGGTTTTGCAGACGAGTCGACTCTTAGGCGATGCTCAGCCAGTCCCTTGGGAACACCTGGCATGTCAGCGGGCTTCCATGCAAAAATGTCCCAGTTCTCACGGAGGAACTGGATGAGCGCTTCTTCCTATTTTGGGTCGAGTGTTGTGTAGATGCGGGTTGGAGCTGCTTCGGGGTCGGTCGGGTGAATGTGAACAGGCTTCGTCTCACCGGACGACTGGAATGCAGACTCTGTGGCGGGCTTCTTGGATCGCAGCAAGTCACTCGGATCTGCGTTTTGCTTGTATTCTTCGAACTCGACTGCTGTCACCTGGGAATCGGCAATCTTGGAGCCCTTCTGAAAGCACTCTTCTGCCTTTTTCCTATCACCGGTGACAGTGATCACACCTTTGGGACCGGGCATCTTCAATTTGAGGTACACGTAACATGGTCGAGCCATGAACCGTGCATAGGCTGGTCTCCCCAAAATGGCATGATATGCACTCTGAAAATCCACGACCTCAAACGTCAACTTTTCTTTGCGAAAATGCTTCGAATCACCAAACACCACGTCCAAAGCTATCTGGCCGAGTGACTCGGCCTTCTTCCCTGGTATAACTCCATGGAAGCTCATGTTACTAGTGCTCAGTCGGGACATCGGAATGCCCATACCTTTCAATGTGTCTGCATACAATAAGTTCAGCCCACTTCCACCATCCATCAGCACCTTTGTTAGTCGAGTGCCTTCGACAACTGGATCGACCACCAAAGCTTGCCTCCCAGGGGTGGCAATATGAGTCGGGTGATCAGATTGGTCGAACGTGATGGGTGTTTGAGACCACTTCACATAATTTGCCTTTGCTGGGGCAACCATGTTCACCTCTCGGTTAATCACTTCCAGTCGAGTTCTGCTTTCCACATCTGCAAAGATCATCAGAGTGGAGTTGATATGCGGATATCCTCCCTCACTGTCCTCTTTGTCTTCGGCCTTGTCCGACTCCTTCTCCTTGTCCTTAGACTGTTTTCCCTGAAACTGCTGGATCAGGAGTCGACATTGGCGAGTGGTGTGCTTTGGGTAAATGATATTCCCCTCTTCGTCTTTCTTCGTGTGAATGTGACATGGCATGTCCATCACGTCGTTCCCTTCTTTATCCTTTACCTTCTTGGGGTTCCAGGATCCTTTTGGTTTCCCCTTAAACTTTCCTTGAGTCACGGCCAGAGCCTCTCCAGGAGCTGCCGGTTCAGCCTTCCGCTTCTGTTTCCGACTGGTGTTTCCTTTTTCCGACTGACTCGGCTTGTACTTGCCGCTTCGGAGTCGGTCTTCTTCTTCGCCGTTGGCGTACTTGGTAGCAATCTCCATCATCCGACTCAAGGTCATGTCACCGGTTCGACCAAATTTCAAACTCAGTTCTTTGTTCTTGACACCATCTTTGAAGGCGCAGACTGCTTGATGATCGGACACATTCTCTACAGTGTGGTGCAAAGTGATCCACCTCTGAATATACTCTCTGAGAGTCTCATTAGTTTTCTGCACGCAGACTTGCAACTCTGTCAATCCAGCTGGTCGCTTGCAAGTCCCTTCAAACGTTCTGATGAACACTCGGGACAGATCTTTCCAAGTGTAAATGCTGCTAGGAGGTAATTGAGTCAACCATGCCCTGGCAGAACCTTCCAACATGAGGGGTAAATGCTTCATGGCCACCTCGTCGTTCCCACCACCAATCTGAACTGCCACTCGGTAGTCTTCAAGCCAAGTTTCAGGCTTAGACTCACCAGTGAACTTGCTGACTCCTGTTGCCAACCTGAAATTGGGGGGGATAACTGCGGCTCTGATAGCTCTGCTGAAACATTCAGGACCAGAAACATGCACTCGACTGCTTGTGGGGACATCTCTGTCGAGTGCGCCTCGATGGGCTCTGTTCCGGTCGACCAACCCTTGCACGATAATGGATCGCGCGTCGAAGCCTGGCTCTCTGGGGTCAACTGGAACCCTACGCCCTGTACTGTACTGACGCCTATCATCTGGCTGCCGAGGAGCGTAAGACCCACCCCTCGGAGGGGAATAGGGCACTCGACGCCTATCATCTCGGTCGAGTCTGTCGCCATATTGATCTCGCCGATTCTCACGCCCTTCGCGCCGCGGAGGCGATCTGGGGCTGTGAGCCGACTGAACCGTATTCACAGTGACGGATCGACTGTGAATTCTGTTGCGCGACTGAGACACGGCTGAATTCTGATCTCCTGCTGCCCGGAGCAGATCCCTGATCTGCAGCAAACCTCTGCCAGCTTCCGATTGCGAAGGCTGGATGGACTCTGCTATACGGGTCGCAGCTGCTAAATTCTGAATTGGGGTTCGATATACCTGAGTCGGCGGGAAGAGTTGACGTCGATTGGTGTCGGGAACTCGTTGCCGCGCGCGCTCGTCGAGTGCTCGCTGAAGGTTCTCCAGTCGAGTGCGCTCGGCCAAATTGGCCAGACGCGCCTCCTCCAAGGCACGAGCCTCGGGGGTTTCTCCTGCGATGGGAATACGCAGGGGATCCTCGTTCTTGCGGCGAAGTTCCTCTCTCTGCAGAGAGTCGAGTGGCTCGGGCTGGTACTCTTCGTAGCCTCGTGCAGGGTCGCCACCGTCACCTGCTCCACCACCACGGGCGAAGCCAGGAGGGCTGTGGGGCCCGTCGACCATCAAGATTTCCGCCGCTGGATCACTGCTCCCGCACTCGGATGCAGTCTCTACGGAGCCAGTCGACTGATCGAACAAGCCGTAGAGAGATTCGTTGGGCTCGATTGCCGCAACTTGGGTAGTGGCCGATTGGCGAGCCACCACGTGACTCACCCATCGCTGAAGCCTCGACCGGCCTGAGCGCTTGCGCTGGCGGGAGACCGGGAGGGTGGACGATGGAGGAGCCAACCGATACTGAGTCGACGGTTGCCGCAGCAGAACGCCGCGGACACATGCGCGAAAATGCGTCGCACCGCGGACGGGGAGCGCATCTACGTCGAGTGGAGCCTCCTGGAGCCATGCGGAGTCATCGGCGATGAAGGTGAGAGTGCCGAGACGGATCTCTTGACCCTCGACCAAAACTCCAGCAGACACCATGATGAAAGTACTCGGAAGAATCGCAACTTCTCCACAAAATCGCTAAAACACCTGCCCCACGGTGGGCGCCAACTGTCGTGGTTCTAAGCTTGACAGTAGAGTGGGGGGTAGGTATGGAGAGGCAAGGTCCTAGCTATGGAGAGGTTGTAAGCACAAAGGATGTACGAGTTCAGGCCCTTCTCGGAAGAAGTAACAGCCCTACGTCTCGGAGCCCGGAGGCGGTCGAGTGGATTATGTGTATATGAGCTACAAGGTGCCAAACCCCTCTGCCTGTGGAGGGGGGTGGCTTATATAGAGTGCGCCAGGACCCCAGCCAGCCCACGTAGGAGAGGGTTTAAGGTGAGTTAAGTCTGGGGCGTTACTGGTAACGCCCCCCATAAAGGCCTTTACTATCATAAAGTCTACTTGATTACAGGCCGTTGCAGTGCAGAGTGCCTCTTGACCTCCTGGTGGTCGAGTGGGTCTTCGTGGTCGAGTCCTTCAGGCCAGTCGAGTGAATCCTCGTTGGTCGACTGGAAGGCGACCTCTTCTGAGGATGTCCTAGGGTAAGTTACTTGGATCAGGTCCATGACCCTACCCCGGGTACATAACCCCATCACCGGGTGTTTCCCATCTTATGTTTGCTGATGATTGCCTATTATTTTTCAAGGGGACTATTGATCAAGCGTTGGTAATTAAAAATGTTATTGCCTCTTATGAAAAGGGCACTGGTCAGTTATTGAGCCCAGATAAGTGTTCTATTATGTTTGGGAAGAACTGCAGTATGGAATGTCAAGTGGCTGTTATGGTAATCTTGTGCATCACCGCTGAGGGTTTTGAGGACAAATATCTTGGACTGCCGGTGCCTCAAGGGAGAATGAAGGCGGGTAAATTTCAATCTACCAAAGAAAAAGCTCTCAAAATTCTTTCGGATTGGATCGAAAAATATGCGTCTTGTGGGGCGAAGGAAACTTTGATTAAATCTGTCTTGCAGGCCCTTCCGGTGTATGCTATGGGCATCTTTAAATTTTCGGCGTCACTTTGTGAGGAATTATCGCAGATTATTAGGAATTTTGGGTGGGGTGATGAGGAGGATAGGAGGAGAACTCATTGGCTGGCTTGGGATAAATTGACTAGGCCCAAGGGTGAGGGAGGCATGGGATTTCGCGACCTCAGATTATTTAATCAAGCTCTCCTAGCTAAGCAGGCCTGGAGGTTGGTGGTTAACCCTGAATCCTTGTGCGCCAAGGTGATCAAGGCAAAATATTACCTCCTTGATACTGTTTTTCCACAATCGACATCTCTCTCTTGGCAAGGTATTGTGCATGGGTTGGATCTGCTAAAATCAGGAGTAATTTGGAGAGTGTCTGATGGGTCTAATATTAATATCTGGAGAGATAACTGGCTCCCTAGAACCTCTGGGCTTAAAGTTACTGCAAGGAAGAACAAGACCAGAATTAAATGGGTATCTGAATTGATCTTGAGTGGTCCTAGGAGATGGGATGAGGATTTGGTCAAGCATTTGTTTTACCCGCATGATGCGGAGGAGATCCTTAGTTTGCGCATTCAATCAGTAGGGGATGGTGACTTTGTTGCTTGGCATTTTGAGAGGAATGGGTTGTTCTTGGTTAAAAGTGCGTACAAGCTTGCGCTCAATCTTAAGGAAAAAGAAGAAGATGAGGGGCAACATAGTAGGGCTATGAGGGGGGAGAGAAAAATTTGGGATTTGATCTGGAGAGCCAATGTTCCTCAGAAAATTCGTATTTTTGCGTGGCGGGTAGCTATCAATAGCTTGGCTGTCCAGGTTAACAGAGTGGTGCATCACCAAGCTACGATTAGTACTTGCTCAATTTGTGGAGTGGAAGATGAAAGTACGTTTCATGTGCTTGTCGACTGTCCAAAGGCTTATGCTTTGCGTATGGCCATGAGGGACACTTGGGAATTACCTGTGGAGGAGGTGTTCAGGTATACTGGGTGTGATTGGTTTCTTATCCTTCTGGATCAATTGAGTCCTCTGATGCGTGACAGAATTATCTTCATCTTTTGGAGAGCCTGGCATTTGAGAAATGATTTGATTTTTGGTAAGGGGAAGGAATCTGTCACAGGCTCTGCTAGTTTTGTGGATAATTACTGGTTGTCGTTTGTTGCTTGCCATTCCTATCCACTGGTGGACTCGGAGAATAAAGGAAAAGGTATCGCTCCTGGTCTAAAATCTGTTCCTAATACCTTGGGAACTCAGGTGGCTTGGCAACCCCCTCCTTCGGATTATATCAAGATAAATGTCAACGCAAGCTTTGTGGAGAGCATTAGAGCTGCAAGTGTGGGTGTGGTGGCTAGGGACTCCTCTGGAAATGTCATTGTCTCCTCTTGGGATTTCATTGGATGTTGTAAAAACACGGAGGAAGCGGAACTTCGGGCTTGCATTGCTGGTCTCTATATAGGTATTACGCTCCATAATCCTATAATTTTAGAGACTGACTGTGTGCTTGTTGCTACGTCTCTTGCAAAGGAAAGTTTTGACCGGTCAACGCTATTTGATTTGAAGAAGGAAGCAATGAGTATCTCCAAGATGCTACCTATGGTCAAAATTTCAAAGATTAACCGGTCAGCCAATGTGGTGGCTCATCTTATTGCTAAGTATAGTTTTGATAATAGGTCAGACGGTATTCTTGTTAATGATGTTCCGGCCTGTGTGATGAATTTTGTAATGAGTGATTGTAATAACTCTGTGGGTTAATTAATATATGAGGACCTGACAAAAAAAATTATTGGCGTGTTTGATAGGCTTCATACAAGCCAACCAGACAAAATGGACTGTTTGGTTGCCTAGGTCACATCAAAATGTTGGTCCGCACAAACCTTAAAGCACCTTTGGGCCTGGCTTGGGGTAACGACCGAATCAGCTGTTTTTCCACAGCCAGGATCGAGCGATGCATCTCGTGGAGGTAGGCTCGAGATGTCGCTTTTGTTTCCTGAAGTGCTAACATAATTACCCTCACCACTCTCTCTCTCCCCTCTCTTCACTCTCCCCAGTCTCACAACGATGGCAGTGAGCGGCGGAGTGAAGAACTGTAAGTCGATCATCGGCGTCGATCACTGACTTCACCATCGCACTGGCAAGAGTTCGGCAATGGCGGTAAGCCCTTTTTCCTCTCTTTTGATTTCTGCATTCGATTCGTGCATTATATTCGAGCTCTAGGGATTGGATTGAACGTGGGAGGCTCGAAAGGGGATTGACACCACATCTGGATTTAGGTAGTACCGATGGATTTCAGGGTTCACACGAGGATTTTTTTTAGTACAAAGGGGCTGGGGGATGGGGTAGATCAACCTTACAAGCACCGATACATCATAGCAGCGGCACCCTAGAGGCACTTGGAGGACTATACCCTTGTCGTTGTCCACCTCCAGCTTGACCACATTTACCACCATCTCTTCCTCATCGTCACCGTCTAGAACACGGGCATTATACGGTTGTCTGGCGTCGGCACCCTGACCACCAGCTCCACCACTTCATGGTCATCCTCTTAGCGCCACCGCGACGGCTGGTTGGGTGTGAGGAGGTCTGGCAAGCCTGTACTTTTCCCATCTGGCTCGTTGATCACTGGACTCAACCTATCCATCCCCAGCGCAGTATGTCCACTGACATAGCGCCTTTCACTGGGTCATGTAGCATCGTCTTCAACTCCTCCTTCGCCGCCTTCAACACCATCTTGTCTGCCTCTTTATGCATCGCCTCAATGTCGGTGAACTGAGAGCACACCTCCATGATCTTGGCGAATTTGGTGCGGTCACCGAGTGAGCAGCCAAGGAAGAAAGGGGTTGGGGATGAGGTTCGTGGCGATGGAGAGGTGGTGGGACATAACTGTGGACGAGGATAGAAGACACAGACGAGGAACTTTGGCTATTGCCATGAAGAGGCCGGGGAAGGTCATCCTTGCACCAAAGCTGGAGGGCTTGCTGACGCCACTGGACTTCACCAAGCATTTCCCTGCCATCCCTCAGGAGTTTTGGTTTAGAGGAATTTCATAGGAATTCTAGAGGATAGGATTCTTATAGGGTTTTTTTTCCTTTAGAGCCCTTTGGTTCATAGGAATGGATTCCTATTCCTACATAGGATTGGTTCCTATCCTCCACATTTCATAGGAAAATAAAAAAAAGTCTAGACTCAATGGAAAAATGACATCTTGATTTCTATTCCTACTCATAGATTTGAGATACATGTCATCTCATTTCCTACAAGATTCCTATTTCTATGATAATCCTATCCTATGAATCAAAAGAGGCCTTAAGCTCAAGAGCAACAGTGGCTGCACCTCACGAGTAGTGATGTAATTTTAAAATCTTGGCAATTAAAAAAGGACACACCGTGAAGAGTCCAATAAGCAAGACCTGGAGCTGGACGGACGAGTGTGTGAGGGATAACAGGCTGGCTCGCTAGCTACTCGAGTAGGGTAGAGTGCGGAGAGAGAGGGACGGGACAAGAGAAATAAAAGGCTCGGTCGCATGTGAGTCGAGTCGGCGGTGCAGTGCGTGTCGTCGGTTCCTTGTTGTTCCCCTCGGGCTCCTTTCTTTTATCCTCCCCCGTCATTCCGTTTTATAATCCAGTTCATCATCAGTACAAGAGCAACTCACCGCCGCGCAGAGGCCCGTGCCTGACTGCTTCCTACACCGGTTTGTGACAAACATGCGCTGCTCCGTTTTGTTACTAGAGTTGGCCAATGCGACAAGAGCAACGATTCCAATCTACGTAGGAGTACTCCGGCGGGGCATTGTTTTTTGCTCAACTCTGTACTGGAGTCAGTGGCAGTAGCACAATTTGGTGTGTGCTGGTACTCCGTTTTTATTTGTTTGCATGCGTCGTTGTGACTTGTGAGTACTAGTAGTAGATTCAATGTTAATTTCGTAGACAGACGCAACTCAATGAAAATAAAAATAAAAATGCAGAGAGACAGAGGGAGAGGATTGTGACCGGGGTCATCATCTCGGCTGCATTATTGGGCCATCTGCCGTCTCCGGTACGCAAAGCCACTCCACTTTCCTTGGAATTTTTTTCATTAGTTTAGCTTTCTCGGACAGAATTATTGTATGAATGCAGGGTATAGTTGTTGGTATAAAGAAGGACTGGACGAGCAAATCCGGAGGAACAAAAATGCGTGCTGCTGTTTTCGTTGCTGCTGGGTGCTGACAGTACGGTACTGTATGACGCTGTCTGTCTATGTACACCAACAATTATACCACTCTCCAGCTGGTGGAGAGGGGAGAATACACATGCACACACCGAAGTGGAAATGGGTGGGAGCAGGGGCCGAAAGCCTGGGGACGGCCGTGGGTCGCACGCCGGTGGCATGCGCGTCCGTCCGTGTCGGCCGCGTACACGCTCCGCACAGCCACAGTCCGTCCTGGGTCCTTTTGGCGGTTTGCAGCGGCAGCGGCATGGATCGGTCGATAGGGTGCCTGTTGCCTGTTGGCGTCTGCCCCCACTCCACTCCACCAGCCCAGCACCAACCTCCATTCGCTTCCCTTGCTGCGCGCTAGTACTAGTAGATTAGATAGGCGGGCGGGCGGGATTGATTTTGATTGATCGCCTTCCTTCTCCTTCCGGCGGCCGAGCGGGCTCCCTTCTGCTCTGCTGCCGCGGCGCGGCGCGGAGGCGGGGGAATTCCGGTGTGGTTCGGTCTTCGTCTCCGTCGCCGCCGTCGTCTTGTCCGGGGCGAATCTGCGGGCTGCGGAGGGGATGGAGACGTGGGCGCGGTGGCGGTGGTGGGTGGTGGCCGCCGCCGGCGTGCTCTGCGCGGTCCTGCCGCCGCCGGCGTGCTCTGCGCGGTCCTGCCGCCGCCGGCCGCCGCCACGCTCTCTCCCACCGGCATCAACTACGAAGGTAACCATCTTATCGATCTTGCTTCTTCCCCCGAGTTTCTCTCAAGTGAAAAAAGTGTTTTCCGGCGCAACAAGATTCAGCCAAATTGGCAAAGGATTTCCGGTTTCCCTTCTTGGCAACCCCCAATTTGGAGAAGCGCACCAATGCCGGCGCTTCCGTTGCTTCCTCGCCATAACTGATGTTTGCTGCCATGTCTCAAAAAAAAAAGTTGTTTGCTGCTGGGATTTGGTTAAGCTGAGCCTGAATCTTGTTGGGTCGCAGTGGTGGCGCTCATGGCCATCAAGACGGAGCTGCAGGACCACTACAACGTGCTCGACAACTGGGACATCAACTCCGTCGACCCCTGCAGCTGGAGGATGGTCACCTGCTCCTCCGACGGCTACGTCTCCGCGCTGTACGCCCCGCTCTTTGCCCCTCCTCCGGTCTATCTCCGGTGAGCGTCACCAGACTAATCTTCTCAGGTTCATCTGTGCTCGCAGTGGTCTGCCCAGCCAACGCCTGTCCGGAAAACTGTCGCCCGGCATCGGGAACCTCACCAGGCTGCAATCTGTGTAAGCGGCTCATTGCTAGTAAAATTTATTACTGTTTCTTTGAAAATGTATTGCTCTAGGTTCCAGAAAAATGAAAGATTGCAAGTGTTCGTGTTTACTGTTTCTGGACAGGCTATTGCAGAACAACGCGATTTCCGGCACTATTCCCAGCACCATAGGCAGGCTGGGGATGCTCCAGACGCTCGACATGTCAGACAATCATCTCACCGGGAGCATCCCGACTTCACTCGGCGATCTCAAGAACCTCAACTATCTGTGAGATTTCTTGACCCGGTTATTGAATTTCTCTGCCTCTTTCCTCTGTGTACACAGCAGTTCACTCCTTGTCCTCTTGTTCCTGCCAGGAAATTGAATAACAACAGTTTATCTGGAGTCTTACCTGAATCACTGGCCACCATTAATGGCCTCGCACTTGTGTATGTCCTGTGAATCCCTTAGTTATTCTTGTTTCCCTCTTTCCTCTGTGTACTGCAACAAGCAGCTCTAATAATTGGCCTGTTTCGCAGAGACCTCTCGTTTAACAACCTGAGCGGTCCCGTGCCAAAGATTTCTGCAAGAACTTTCAGGTGAGTAGTTCAGCTTATGCCCGATCACCTGGCTAATTCAATTCCTACCTGAACACCCTCCGTGCATGCTCTACACTATTATTGCTCATGCTCTCATTTCTTCTTTCCTTTATTGTCGCTTGTTTGTACAGCATTGCTGGGAATTCAATGATCTGTGGCGTCAAGTCTGGAGACAATTGCTCGTCCGTGTCGCTGGACCCGCTTTCTTATCCACCAGATGACCTTAAGAGTGAGAATTTTTTTCTTTTTTCTTTTACCTTGAGAAATATACATCAATAGCATAAAAATGGTATTGTTTTATCCCCTCTGCTCTGCTCATATTCGTTTCCTTTTCTTCAGTTCAGCCACAACAAGCCATGTCAAGAAGTCACCGAATTGCTATCATCTGTGGAGCAACTGTGGGTTCTGTAGCGTTTGTCGCTATTGTGGTCAGTATGCTTCTTTGGTGGAGGCATAGGCGTAATCAGCAGATATTTTTTGATGTAAATGGTAATGCTCTTTTCGATGTTGGGCTTGTTCATAGTAACACTGTCTGGATTTAAACTTCAAAAAATAGACATCTTTGTTGTGTCAAAGATTGAAGAATCTTGTTTCTTTAGTTTTGAGCTATATGTTTCATATTTTCCTGTTTCGTAGCAAATTAATTTTGACAAAGAGAGATATAAAAATGCTCTTGGTTCATTTGACTTACTTACCTTTGGTCAAAGCTGAATGGTTAACATTGGACTAATCTTCAGTTATTTAATTTCCACACCGTGTTAAATTCAAATAAACACGGGATACCACATAATCCATTTTGTGGATTTCTGTAGCTTCTAGTGATAACATAGGCAATCAATCTGTTACAGTTCATTAGGACAGCCACTACCAATTCAGAATTTTATACTTGGTTGCTTACATGCCTAGGTGCCCCTTGTTACAAAAACCTTTGCTGCAGTTCTGCCCAGTTACTTTTGATACATTGATTTGCCTTGCAACAAACATGAGATCTCTCATTTTACAAATATACTACTTGATCTGGTAGTTATAACATGCTTACAGTTTGGGTCCATGCTTTCCTGTCTGGCATGTTATGCTGTTTTAGTTCCATACTATGGTACCTGATACTGATACCTCCTCTTAGCTACAGATCAATATGACCCAGAAGTATGCTTGGGCCATCTGAAAAAGTACACCTTCAAGGAGCTTCGAGCATCTACCAACAATTTCAACTCAAAAAACATATTAGGTGAAGGTGGCTATGGAATAGTATACAAGGGTTTCTTACGTGATGGTTCGATTGTTGCTGTTAAAAGATTGAAAGACTACAATGCTGTTGGTGGGGAAGTTCAATTTCAAACTGAAGTTGAAGTCATAAGCTTAGCTGTTCATCGGAATCTCCTACGGCTCATTGGATTCTGCACTACAGAGTGCGAGAGATTACTTGTCTATCCTTATATGCCAAATGGAAGTGTTGCTTCTCAATTGCGTGGTTAGTCTCTTTCCCCATGCACTTAAGAACCTTTTAAGTAATTAGCATTACTTGTGCAGATTCATTAATGGCCTGTTTAATTTCTGCTTTCCTTTGCCATGCATTAGGCTCATTTCAGATTTACAGTCTAGCATGGATCCATGTTGGCGTATTGTTTCAGTCAACTCAGACTGCCACCAAATGCTCAACTTGAAAAGCTGACACTTGTTAGCGTTCAGGACAAGAGATCCTCAACATGTTCACCTATAGCATGTCATATAGTAGTCTTATCTGCTTTTAGTGAAAGTTATACTACAATCTTGAAAGCATTAACTAGGCTCATACACAGTCTACCAGCCATTTGTGGTTTTGAGTTTTGACCCACCTACCTTTCACCACATATCATCCTGGGTAGATTCGTCCTTCTGTCTCGCCATCAAACAAAGCTCGGCTATGGTGATTGCTCCTGTTGGAAGTACACTGTTTGTGCTGATAGAAGTAGTTCCATCAATTAATTCAAATCATACTCATGCTCTCTGACTCCCTCTATTTACTTAACTCTTTATTGACATTTCACAGTGCACCATATTTTGGAATATGAACTGAGCTATCCACAACATGACATGTCTAGATTTACTATTGATGAAATGAATTAATCCCTCCGATTCATATTACTTGTCGCTCACTTAGTACAAAATAAAAAAAGAGCCATCTTATGACAGCTTTCCATTTATACTATTCAGTTTGCAAGCAAACTAACCTTCTCTTCAGTAAACCTAAACTTTCCTGCATTTCTTTTCCAGAGCATATAAATGGCAAGCCAGCTCTAGATTGGTCGAGGAGAAAGATGATAGCACTGGGTACAGCGAGAGGGCTGCTTTATTTGCATGAGCAGTGTGATCCAAAAATAATCCATCGTGATGTAAAAGCCTCCAATGTGCTTCTTGATGAATATTTTGAAGCAATTGTGGGTGATTTCGGACTGGCAAAACTGTTGGATCACCAGGAGACCCATGTTACCACTGCAGTGCGTGGTACCGTGGGACACATAGCTCCAGAGTATTTGTCAACTGGGCAGTCATCGGAGAAGACAGATGTGTTTGGGTTTGGGGTCCTGTTGGTTGAGTTGATCACTGGCCAGAAAGCATTAGATTTCGGAAGACTGGCAAATCAGAAGGGCGGAGTGCTTGATTTGGTAAGCATGTTATATCGTGTCCTTTCGGTGCAATGGTCTCAAGTTCACTTTATTACTTTATGTGAAAAGACCGCTTTCTCCTTTCCATTCGAGTTTCTTCGATTCTCGCCTTTAGTTTGGTCTCTTCAGAGCTTTTCGACAACTATGTATGTCGCTTTTAGCTCCTTTCTCGCCTTTTACATTGAGTACACTTGAGATGCTGAAGCATATTTTCATAGTAGAAAACAGAAGCTGCAAAAATGATGCCATCCCTGTTAGTTTATATGGCATTCATTTCTGTTAATCGTTTATCATAGTGTCAGCATATTAACTACTCCCTCCGTAAACTGATATAAGATCTTTTAGATCACTACTTTAGTTTACAGAGGAAGTAACTATTAACCATCAGTTACCACCTTCTGTTTAGAGTTCAGACTTGAGACCACTTGTCAAAATAAGTATTCAAGGGTGGTCTCTTTTCTTAGTGGTGTATACATTTTGAAGGATGCCAATACAAAGAAATATTTCTTGCCGGACCACCTAGGTCTCTTTCTTTGTGTTCTTTGTAAGGGTGTCGATACGAAGAGATATTTCACGGGCGGAAATCGGCCTTATTTCTGATTCTTGCATGTGGTGGTTCCAGGTAAAGAAGCTCCATCAGGAGAAGCAGCTGAACATGATGGTGGACAAAGACCTGGGCAGCAACTACGACAGGGTGGAGCTGGAGGAGATGGTGCAGGTGGCCCTGCTGTGCACGCAGTACTACCCGTCCCACCGCCCCAGGATGTCGGAGGTGATCCGGATGCTGGAAGGCGACGGGCTCGCGGAGAAATGGGAGGCGTCGCAGAACGTGGACACGCCCAAGTCCGTCTCGTCGGAGCTCCTGCCCCTGAAGTTCACCGATTTCGCGGGGGCGGACGAGTCCTCGGTCGGCCTCGAGGCCATGGAGCTCTCCGGACCAAGGTGACCGGCGATCCATTTGATCGCGTAGATGCTTGCTGTTGCCTGGATGGTCGCATTCGACTAGGAGACGGGGCAAAGGAGAGGTGACATTTTTTTTGATGTCGGATAGGGTAAGGGTAGGTGGTGGCATTCATTTGTATATACGGGCATGGTATCGTGTATTTGTGTGAGCTCAGGTCGGCCCTTCGTTGCTGCTCATGTACATGTAGGCTAAGAGAGAAGAGAAGAGAAGAGATGGGATGAGTTGAGTAAATATACAGTAGAAAGGAAAATCTTCCATTAGTCAGATATATCCTATGTCTTTCCTCTTGTTTGTCAGGCCTTGCATATGGTGGTTATCTTACTACTCTGTTTGAAAGCTCTTCATTTTTTACGTCTCAAGTTTCGCTGGAATCCCATACGCATTTTGGTTCTAAAAAACTTTGAAGCCATCAGAGACCGAACCCTGACGCGGCATTTCTAAAACTGACGGAATGGTTGAGAGGCAGAGACGGACATTCTTTCTTCCTCCCGTTTTGCCTTGCAATGCACAAGGAAGGTGCTGCACTGTCTGTAAAACTAGGTGATTTCCTCACGCTTTGCTGCCGGATTTTAAAGATTAATTTTGAATAATTTTTGTATGAATGAAATGACCTAAATCAAAAGCTATTATTTCAGAGGTAACTATGTGTGAACGGAGAGTATGCATGTACAATGAATCATTAGAAATGAAACAATTAAATTGGGGAATGTATGTGCTACAAAATCACATTTGATGACGTGAATGGTTGCATGTTGAGAGAATTAGCGTTAGTGGGGATCAACTATTTAGACATTATAGATAGAGTAGGATTTTCTATCATAGCTTGCCACAAAATTAGTTAAAGTTTTCAACGGTGTAGAAGTTCCAAAAATCCTCAAAAAGATCCTAAAACAACACATCTGTAACATAACATGATCCAACGGGCGATTGAAAAAAAAAATACAGCTTTATGTGTTCTAGACAAAAAAAAAACAAGTAGTTCAATATATGTTTATGTCGACGTGAGCTAAAATGCTTGTTTTCACAATCCCTCCGTTGGATCATCTTATTACATTAGGGAGATGCTCCACTATTTATTTCATATTTTTTTGATAACTTCTAAATCGTTAGAGCATCTCCAACAGGCGCCGAATGCGGCGCACGCAAAAAACAGCTTTAGCGCGCGCCCATCACCTGGTTTGGCGCGGCGCGCAGCAACCGCTCCAGCAGCCGCACTAAAATGCAGCGCGCACGCCGCTCCAGCAGCGCGCAAAAAATGCAGCGCGCGCTCATTCTATAAACTAGAAATGTAGGCATTGGAAGCATAAAAACTAAATAGATTGCATAGATTTTAAAAGATACAAAGGTATTTTACATCGAAAACATAAATTACATAATAATAAAAAGATAAACAATAAAAAAGAGATAGATTGCATAAAAAAAAACTACTCTAAGTCGCTATCATCATCACCATTATCATCCTCGGCGGTGTCGTCCGAGGTATCTAGCCACATGTCCAGCCATCGATCATCGTCCAGCGTGAAGAACGACTGCCCACCTGCTGCAACGAGATCGGACTATGCATTCGTCAATGCTTTCTGCCGACTCCTGTCCAACCGCTCCTCGCGGCGCCTTCGCGTGTCCTCCTCGCGGTGCCTTGCCCAGTAGACCTGCTCGTAGGCGACGTCCTCCGGGTGACGCCGGCGCCACTCCGCCATGACCCGCTCGTCCTCCTGGGCGACGAGGAGGCGGCGCTGCCGCTCGGCGTGCTCTGCACGGTCTTGCGCCGTGTTCAGACGAGGCGGCGGGGCGACGTCGAGCGCCTGCTGGAGCGAGTACACATCTTGGAAGTTCATCTGGCCGCGCGGCCGGCCTAGGCGCCACGCCGCCGCGTCGTACGCGCGGGCGGTCTCACGCGCCGCCCCATAGGGGCCGAGGCCGAGCCGGAGATCGCCGGAGCGTATCTCCGAGTAGTAGCCGCCGTTGGGGCGCAGGCGGACGCCGCGGTAGCCGGACGCTCCTCAATGGCGCGGCGGCATGGCGGCGCGTCGGTGGCGGGGCGCTGGAGCGGTGGAGGCGCGTCGGTGGCGGGGCGCTGGAGCGGTGGAGGCGCGTCGGTGACGGGGCGCTGGAGCGGCGCGTGGCAGAGAGGGAGAGGAAGAGGAGAAGAGGAGGCGTGGAGAAGGCGCGTAGCGCGCGCCGCACTTTATAGGCGCGCCGGAAGCGGTGCGCAAAAAATGGTGCGCGAGCTGGCGCCTTTTCGCGCGCGCGCAAACAGTTCCCGCGCGCGCGAATTTTCCGCCGCCGGTGGAGCGCGGCAAAACGCCCCGCGCGCGCTAAAAGCTGGGTTTAAAAGCTTAGCAAGACTAAATAAATTCTGGAACCAGGTGTCTGCGATGTTACTGTGCGCACTGTTTCATGTTTAGGCCGTCTCTGTGCGTTTTTGCTAGCACAGTAAAGTTTTGAACTGTTCTGCTAGGTTGCTGATGCCTGATGGAATCATGCATGCATGCATGGATGGGCAGCACCCCAGGTGTGGTGAGTAAGCAGTACCTCCGGCTGTGGGGGCTTGCATGCAGCCGGAGCCCGGAGCGGCTGTGAGCAAGCAGTACCTCCGGCTGTGACTGTGAGGGTAGCAGGCTAGTCGATGGCGGAAAAGCTTCGGACAGTGTGATGGAACTGATCGATGGCGGGTTGCCGATTCAACTGGAGTGTCCCTTAAAGCGGCCTCTGCTGCTCCGGCCCCTCGTCGTCGCTCGCAACCAACCACTGGGCGCGGGTGCGGGTGCGGGTGCGGGTGCGGGCTAGCGCCACTAGCACTCCAGCAGACGATCGATCGTGTCGCATGTATCGCGTCAACTGTGCTCTGACACTGTTCGCGGCCTTTCCTCCTTCTGCCGTGCCTTTGCTTGTCGCCGGACTGTCGGTCGCCCGGCTGCACTGATCACCCGGCCTCGCCTGAGCGCGCATGCGTGAGACACACGGCGGATGGCCGGATGCGTCTGTCTTCGTTTCGCCGATCGACCGAGCATCGGAGACGGCGGATTGGTCCTTGAATTCGCCGGTGAAGCGCTGGGTGCAGGCAGAGGCGGCGGCGCCACCGGCCGGCGAAGCGCGCGGCAGCGTGCATCATGGGTGCCGGGCGGACGCGCTGGGCGCTGTGGAGAGCGCGCACTGATTGCGCCTTTTTGTCCGCGCTCCGGTCTCGCGTCAAATCAGGGTCGCTCGCTCGCGCGATCGTCCACGGTTCGGTTCCCCCGTGCCGTCCCCTCACCCCGGTTCGTTGGCCGTCCCATCCATCATTGCCCATGGATCATTGCGCTGCACGCACCACCCAAGCTAGCCATACTCGTATCATCCCACACGCCACGCCATTGCCTGCCTGCCTGCCTACACGCGCGCACCCCTCCAGCTCCAGGGACGACGACGGTCGCCACTCTACTTCGACACCTCTCCTACCGTCGCCTCCCTTTCTTCCACCCATCCCGTCAAACGCAGCCTCGATTACCACCGTTATCTCCTCCCCTCGCCCCCTGTCTCGCCCATCACTCGTTCCTTCCTAGCTAGCAGCTAGCCACCTTTTCCCAGGTGAACCAGGAGGCATGGGTGGCGGCGTCGTCAGGTGCTGCGTCAAGATCCTCGCGCTGCTCTCGCTCGTCCCGCTCGCGCTCAGGGCCGGCTCCCTCCTCGGCCACGTCGTCGCGCCTCCGCCCTCATCGGCCCGGCCTGCAGCCGCCGCCAGGAGCGCGAGCGTCGTCGTCTCCGGTTCGGCGCACGGCAAGACGCCGGAGGGTGCTGCTCTGGCCGCCGCGAGGCCACGGAGCGGCGCCGGCGGAGGCGTGTTCGGCGACGACAAGAGGATGGCGCCGTCGGGGTCCAACCCGCTGCACAACCGAAGATGAGCCGTCGCCGTTCCTCCTCGCTCGCTCGCTCGCCGATGCATGTATGAATTCGACGATGTTCTCTGCTCTGCTCTGCTATTGCCTCGGTAGTAGCTGCTTCTTCGTATGATTGATTGCACTTGCACGTGATGGTGTATACTACAACACATATAGTACTACAATATATACGTATTACTTCTTCAGGTTGGTTGCATGTCTGTACATTTGTAGCTGCACATGTATTGTTTCTGCTGTGTTATCTATGTGTTCTACGGAGAATCCTTCATTCGCAGCTCTGAAGCTGTCGAAAATCTCCTTCTCATTTCCTACAAGGAGCCAAATTGTTCTCTGGATCTTCAAACAAGAAGTGCTCATTTCTCGCAACTAATCGAGTCCTCCTCTCTACTCTCACAATGGGGACTGCTCTGCCATCGATCCCATGGTCACACTCACACCACACGATAGGGACTTGTTGTGTGCAAGGAACAAATTAACGGCTTTTGTTTTTCTTCATAAAATGAGCACGCCAGCATAAACCTGTATATAATTACCATAACCAATTCCACGATACCACATAGTAGTACATACTAGGAACAAACTAATCGACAGGTAAATCAAAAATCACACTGGGCGTGATCAGAAATACTTTAGTTAGTTTCAAGTGTTTCCCTTTCTGCTGTTGTCTCTTGCGCTGTGCTGAGAAGAAACGGAATGAAAGCCAATGATATCAAGGGGGAAACATCCGAAGACCCTGACTGACATTCTCCGTGCCTGTCCTACCTTACAATCATGGTGTCCTAGAATCAGCCATCCATCCACTGCCGAAAGTGCGCCGCAAGCAATCCAAATACTCCAACCAAAGGAAAACAGAAACACCCAACAGTAATTGTTTCACAAGACAACACTAATTCTGCAGCCTCTACTGATGAATGACACGCATCAGTTTATTCTCTTCGTTCGGGAACCAGACAAAGGCAGGCAGCAGTGCTGGAGCTGCAGTACATATTCCGCAGTGACACGAGGAAGAACAGAGCTGAGCTGAGCTTAGCTAGCTAAACAAAGCAAACCAAACCGCTATCATGCTACTGATGATCTATGGAAGCACGGACTGAAAATACCTCTCCTAGTAGGTAGGTGAAACTACTACTCCTTGGCTCCGGCCGGCTCGTCGACGACGACGGAGATCCTGCCCTCGTCGAGCAGGGCGTAGAACTCGCGGGTGCGCCGCTGGTTGCTCCAGTGGTGCAGCTTCCACAGGTACCCCGCGAAGAGCCCCAGGCTCATCCCGTACACGATCTCCCTCACCACGCTCGGCGGCCGCCGACCCTTCATTCTCGCCCCCGCCGCCGACGCAGCGTGCGTCGCTGTCACGACTGTCAAGGTGACCTCACCAGCCAACAAGCGGGAAGAGGAACTGGTCAAGGCGCTTGCTGATTCGACAGAAGGGCCGACCCGTTAGCAGGCCGCGGTGTCTTGGGTGCGTGGCCTTGTGGGCCGTATCGAGCCTGCGAGCTCAGGGTTAAGTAAGTGGCTTGGCACCGTCAAGGGCATGAAATTGTATCTCACTGAATAGACAGAGAGAAGCTGCTCTTCTCCTGGTTATCCCCTTCCTTCTCCACCTACCTCAATCTCACCTGCCCCCTTCCTCCTCCTCTCAGATCTGATCGATTAGGTAGATCGGGCCGTTACAAGTGGTATCAGAGGTCGGGCGATCTGGATAACCCGTACCGCAAGCCGCGCTACGCCACCAAGCAAGTTACGCAAGCTGCAGCGATGGAGGAGCAATTGGCGGCGCTGGCCAAGGCGGTCAACGACGGCCGCACCGCCAACGAGGCCCGGCTCGAGGCCATCCAGACCTCGCTCGAGTTGTGGCGTCCAGCGGTCACCAACCTGCAACAACAACTCAACGAGCTCCAATCCCAAGTGGGGCGGATCGCACTCCACCCCGCGCTGGCAGATCCGCAACAGCCACCGGTGGAACAAGTGGTGCACGGCGCGCCGACCGAGTCGGCGGGCGACTTCGAGCACCACGGGCCATCTGGCCACGGCGAGATCGACAAAACCGGGGGTCGGGCACACGGGGTAGTCACTACCCTCGCGCCACCTCCGGTCAAGGGTGCGTACTCATCCCAATCTATCATACCTGCTTCTCCTCGCGGTGATAGTGGTCCAGAGGCGGAAAGGAGGGGCACTCAGGACAACCCGTTCGTTCCATTCGCGCATCACGCTCACTGGGCTCTGCCCAAGATGGATTTTCCATCTTTGATGGAGAAAATCCGCAGTTCTGGAAGACCAAATGTGAAAAGTATTTTGATGTGTATGGAGTGGCTCCGGATCTCTGGGTTCGATTAGCCACGCTGAATTTCACAGGCACAGCGGCCAGATGGCTGCAACTTCATGAGACACAGAGCACTTCATTCACTTGGGCGTCACTCTGTGAGGCCTTGTGCCATAAATTTGGTAGAGAACAGTACCAGTCCCATCTCCGTCAGTTTAACACCCTTCGTCAGTCAGGGACTGTAGCCGATTACATGACACGATTTGAAGAATTGATGCATCACATATTAGCTCACAACCCAGCGTTTGACTCCGTGTATTTTACTACCCAGTTTCTAGATGGTCTTAAGGGAGAGATTCGTGCTGTTGTTATGCTTCATCAACCAAAAGACTTGGACTCCGCCTTTTCCTTGGCTACATTGCAGGAGGAGCTGATGGAGGCGTTACCGCGAAGGGAGTACAAGCGACAGGATGCAGCTAACCAGCGGTCACCTGCACAACGGCCTTTGCTGGCGTTTGGTGCTCCGCCCGTCCGGCAGGTGTTGCCAGGACCGCCACCTGCAGCTGAAGATCGACGGGCGATCGATGCGGCAAACCCTCCGGATCGCCGCGATCAAGGCAGAAGTGATGATCGGGTAGCAGCCCTCCGTAACTACAGGCGTGCTCGGGGGCTCTGTTTTAAATGTGGTGAGCGATGGGGCCAAGGGCATCAATGCGGGCCTACAGTTCAATTACATGTGGTCGAAGAACTGCTAGAACTGTTGCAAGCTGATCAGGGCGTTCCAGTAGTGCCTGACCCTGATTCTGTTGAAGATGTTCTGATGTGCATCTCCAAGGGAGCCACCACGGGGCAAACTACTTCCCGTACAGTCAGGTTGCTGGGGCAGATAGGTGGACAAGAGATGTTGATCCTCGTGGATTCGGGCAGCTCTCATAGCTTTCTCAGTGATACAGTGGTGGCGCGACTTCAACTACCAATTCAAGCCATGTCCACGGTTGCAGTCAAAATAGCAGACGGGGGAACTCTATCATGTTCAGGTGTGGTGCCAGAGTGCAGATGGAAGACACAAGGACATGAATTTGTCACTGACCTCAGAGTTTTAGCGCTTGGGTGCTATGATATGATAGTTGGCATGGACTGGCTGGAGTCATGTGGGCCTATGTGGATCGATTGGTCCGCAAAGCAACTGATATTCAACCACGGCGGGCAGCAAATTCAGTTGGCAGGGGTGCAAACGCAATTGCGACAAGTCCAACCAATCTCCTCGGCTCAGTTGTGTGCACTGGAAGAGGCTAATGCGGTGGCTCACATCATCTGTTTGCATGCGGTGGGGGATGATGTAGTGGTGGAACACATTCCAGTGGAAGTACAAGCTGTGCTGCAAGAATACAGTGTGGTGTTTGAAAAGCCTACTGATCTACCTCCACACCGCGCTTGGGACCATGCAATTCCAATCATCCCTGGAGCCAAGCCGGTCAACATTCGACCGTATCGGTATACCCCGGAACAAAAGACAGAGATTGAGCTTCAGGTGAAGGAAATGCTTAAAGCTGGACTAATCGTGCCTAGTACCAGTCCATTCTCCTCACCTGTTCTGTTAGTGAAAAAGAAAGATATGACATGGCGCCTCTGCGTGGACTATCGTCACCTGAATGCAATTACACTAAAAAGCACCTATCCATTGCCAGTCATTGACGAGCTGCTCGATGAGCTTGCAGGATCGTGTTGGTTCTCAAAGATGGATCTACGAGCGGGCTACCACCAAATCAGGTTGAGAGAAGAAGATGAACCAAAAACAGCCTTTACAACCCATCAAGGGCACTTTCAGTTTCGGGTGTTGCCGTATGGTGTGACCGGAGGGCCAGCAACATTCCAAGGAGGGATGAACACAGTGCTGGGTCCTTTGCTCAGGCACGGTGTGTGTGTTTTCATGGACGACATCCTCACCCACTCAGCAACCTTAGAGGGACACGTGGAACTGCTGCGGCAAGTGTTGAGTATTTTGGCACAACATGGTTTGAAGGTCAAAATGTCCAAATGCTCCTTTGCACAACGCAAGATCGATTTCTTGGGGCACACCATAAGCAAGGAAGGTGTAACCACTGATGAGAGCAAGATTGCAACAGTCCGGGACTGGCCGCGCCCAGGGTCAGTTCGCGAGCTACGAGGCTTCTTGGGGCTTGCGGGATACTACCGTAAGTTCGTCAGAAACTTCGGCGTCATATCCCGTCCTCTGACAGACATGTTGAAGAAGGGCACCCTCTTTATTTGGACACCGCTAGCAGAAACAGCATTTGCAGAGTTGAAGCAGGCACTCATCCAGGCCCCCGTGCTCGCATTACCTGATTTCAACAAGAAGTTCATCGTAGAAACTGACGCAAGTGCCAAGGGCGTCGGTGCAGTCCTGATGCAGGACTTCCACCCGTTAGCTTACTTGAGCAAGGCGTTAGCGCCACGCAACCTTGGTCTATCAGCATATGAAAAAGAGTGTCTTGCCTTGATTTTAGCAGTTGATCACTGGAGGCCGTATTTACAGCATGCCGAGTTTCTGGTGCGCACCGATCAAAAGAGCTTGCTGAATCTGACCGACCAGAGGCTCAACACACCAATCCAGCAGCGGGCTTTCACCAAGTTAGTGGGGCTGCAGTTCCAGATCCAGTACAAGGCAGGCATCACTAACAAAGCAGCAGATGCGCTCTCACGGCGCGAACATGACATTGAAGCAGAAGTGGCAGCGATTTCAATTTGCAAGCCCGCCTGGTTGGAAGCAGTGGCCGTCAGTTATCGCGAAGACAAAGAAATTCAAGACAAGATGGCGCAAATCGCACTAGATCCTGGAAGTGACTCGGATTACTCTCTGAAGGATGGAGTCATGCGTTACAAGGGGCGTATCTGGATTGGCTCGGATAGTATGATACAACAATCGCTGGTCAAGGCGCTCCACGACAGTGCAGTGGGTGGACATTCAGGGTTCTACGCCACGTATCACAGAATCAAAAACCTCTTCTTCTGGAAAGGCATGAAGGCTCAGATTAAGCAATATGTCAAGGAGTGTGTCACTTGTCAGCGTGCGAAAACAGAACGAATCGCTCCAGCGGGGCTGTTACAACCCCTCCCCATTCCAAAGCGGCCATGGGCAGTGATCTCCCTGGATTTTATTGAAGGCCTTCCCAAATCCGGAGGCCATGATGTGATTTTGGTCGTGGTGGATAAGTTCTCCAAATATGCTCACTTCGTTCCACTGATTCATCCATTCACGGCTCTGACGGTGGCTACGGCCTTCATGAAAAACATCTTTCGGCTTCACGGGCTGCCTCTAGCTATTATATCTGACCGAGACCGGATCTTCACAAGCACAATTTGGCAAGAGTTGTTCAAACTGTCTCAGACCCAGCTGCGTTTGAGTTCGTCATACCATCCCCAAACTGATGGGCAGACAGAGCGCGTAAACCAGTGCTTAGAAGGATACCTGCGCTGTGCAGTGCACTCGTGTCCTGGTAATTGGATCAAGTGGCTATTCTTAGCCAAGTATTGGTATAACACGACATTTCACTCCTCTCTGGGGCGCACTCCATTTGAAGTAATCTATGGCCATCTGCCAAGGGAGTTCGCTGTTACTCAAGTGGAAGAAAGTTCAGTGCCGGACCTGGCAGCTTGGCTACAGGAACGAGAAGTGATGGCTCAGCACTTACAGCAACAACTGAAACATGCTCAGGATCGCATGAAAGCTCAGGCCGACAAACACCGCACTGACCGTTCATTCGAAGTGGGTGACATGGTTTTCCTCAAGCTCCAGCCACATATACAAACATCCGTAGCCCAACGCCCTTACCAGAAGCTTGCATTCCGCTACTACGGGCCATACCAAGTGCTCGCTCGGATCGGAAAAGTGGCATACAAACTTCAGTTACCAGCTGACAGTAAGATACATTCCGTGGTGCATGTCTCACAACTAAAAAAGGCTGTTGGTCCTAGCACCCAGGTGAGCTGCGATCTTCCTCCTGTTAACTCTATTCTGCAGGCTGAACATCAACCAGAGGCAATTCTGGACACCAAGTTCATCCGCGTCCGGGGAGAGATGCAACCTCGTCTTCTGGTACAATGGGGTGCGCTGCCGGCGTCGCTCGCCACCTGGGAGGAGCCCGCTGAACTGCGTCGTCGCTTTCCAGCAGCATCGGCTTGGGGACAAGCCTCACCTCAAGGGGGGGAGGATGTCACGACTGTCAAGGTGACCTCACCAGCCAACAAGCGGGAAGAGGAACTGGTCAAGGCGCTTGCTGATTCGACAGAAGGGCCGACCCGTTAGCAGGCCGCGGTGTCTTGGGTGCGTGGCCTTGTGGGCCGTATCGAGCCTGCGAGCTCAGGGTTAAGTAAGTGGCTTGGCACCGTCAAGGGCATGAAATTGTATCTCACTGAATAGACAGAGAGAAGCTGCTCTTCTCCTGGTTATCCCCTTCCTTCTCCACCTACCTCAATCTCACCTGCCCCCCTTCCTCCTCCTCTCAGATCTGATCGATTAGGTAGATCGGGCCGTTACAGTCGCCACCCTGTGCGCCCTCGTAGACATGGCAGAGTTACCTCCTCCTCTTCTGCTCCTGTACTGCGTAGTCGCTTTGATACAGAGCAGAAAGCACGGTTTCAGAGTAGGATGGCTATGGCCAAGAGGAACCGAGCGAGACAGCGCGCGGCATGCGGCGGAGGCGCCGTGTCGGCAAGAGGCGGCGGGCGCGTGGCGAGCTCGCTCCCTCCAAGCGGCGCCGTCACATGCCACCTCCTAGTCCGCGCATAGGGCGCTGGATGCGGAGCACACGCCCAGATAACAACGGTTCAAGCTTCAAAATCAGAAATTCCCCTAGCGTTTAAACGGAGTGAGTACTGGGGAGCCCCTAATGCGACGCTCTTTTGCGTCAAAATGGCGTTGTTTCGCACGCCGTTGTGTGGTTCGCTAGCGTTTACTTTTCCCGATTCGCTGTTTCTCCACGTATGAATTGGCACACAAAAGCAAGAAAGTAGTTTGAAAACATTGAAAAAAGTGTTGACAGATTAGTTTCAATAGAGAAATGTTTATGTTCCCTTTTTTCAATTATGCACAACAGGAAACAAAAAGAATGAAGAAAATGTTGAATTTCAATAGAGAACTATTTATGTTCCAGCTTCCAATTATGCACGGCAAGAAACAAACGGAATTTCCTCTAGCTCAAAGAACTCTACTAAAGCTGTCAAACAGAATTTCGTCTGTAGAAAAAAATAGGCTAGAGCAAATGTTGATTTTCTCATAACTACTATTCATGCACAAAAATATTTTCCGTGTTCTTCTGCATTATACAATTTCCTTCTCACTCATGTGTAAACTTGCAGAAACATTTGAATTAGAGTAGGAAGCATATTCTTTCTTAGTTCTGATAAAGCACAAAAATAGCCTTAAATTTCTGAACTTTTTTGAATTTTAGAAAATATTCTTGGATTCAAATATGTTTTTGAAATTCAAATTTTGTTCAAGACATTAAAAAATGTTCTAGGAATCAAATTTTGATCTGAAGATTCAAAAAATGTTCTTGGATTCAAAAGAATATTGGAATTCAAAATTTGTTCAAGATATTCAAATATGTTCTAGGATTCAAATCTCTACTCCTAATGGACGAGTTGGTGAATCGTCTCCGCGGTTTATTTTCGCTGTCCTTTTTTCGTCTCTCCTCCCACCACCCCCTCCCATCCTGGTCCGCGATTTATTTTCGCTGGTTTTTTTCATCTCTCCTCCCACCACCCCCTCCCACCCTGGTACATCGGTTTATTTTTCTCTCCACTCATTATTACAACCAGAACTTTCCTAACGTATAACAAATCATGGATCTGACTTTCTTAAATTATGCAAATCAATCAATTCCTTTTATTGGTTCAATTTGTCTTAGGAAACAAATAACAGATTTTCAGGAAACAAATAATACATTTTAATCTAACTTCCTTAAATTATGCAAATCAATCGATTCCTTTTATTGGTTCAATTTGTCTTAGGAAACAAATAACAGATTTTCAGGAAACAAATAATACATTTTAATCTAACTTCCTTAAATTATGCAAATCAATCGATTCCTTTTATTGGTTCAATTTTTCTTAGGAAAGAAATAACAGATTTTCAGAAAACAAATAATATATTTCAATCTAACTTCTTTAAATTATGCAAATCAATCGATTCCTTTTATTGGTTCAATTTGTCTTAGGAAACAAATACCAGATTTTCAGAAAACAAATAATACATTTTAATCTAACTTCCTTAAATTATGCAAATCAATCGATTCCTTTTATTGGTTCAATTTGTCTTAGGAAACAAATAACAGATTTTCAGGAAACAAATAATACATTTTAATCTAACTTTCCTAACTTATCTAAATCAATCGATTTCTCTTATTAGTGAAATTTGTTTTAGGAAACAAATAGCAGACACGTCACAACTTTCCTCCCAATAAATAGTTTCTTAACATTTGCAAACTTTCCTAATCAGACACGTCACAAAATGGGCAGGTACTGATATCACGTTACCAAACAATAAAACCCCATTTGCATAGAAATCAGTTCAAAAATCCTAACTTTCCTAAATTTTTACCTTTCCTTGATAACAACCAATATTTCCTATGTTTTCCACCTATTGAAGGAAATCACCCCTCCATCGATATTAGCATTTTTTTGAACTGAGATCTCCGGGTTATGATTTTTTTTGCGATTCTTTCCAATTGTGACCTCTCCTTCCACTCCGGCTCCTTCTCGCATAAACACATCCACCACAGCCAGGTGACACTGCCCCAGACCTCCCGCCACCTCCTTCTTGTACTCCATTAACAATCCCTCCGCCACATTTGTCCACGGCGGTGTCGAGGGCATGGCGCAGCAGCGTACCAATGGTAAAGCAGCGCATAGCAGCAGGAAGCAACACGCAGCAGGCGAGGCGAGCGGTCGACGGTGGAGGGCAGAGATGCGGTCGGCGTGCCTGAGGGGCGGCCGGCAGAAGATGGCCATGACTGGAGGCAGCGCGAGGCAGGGGCGCGACAGCGGGGCGAGCGAAGGGATAAGCGGCAGCAGACGGGGCGAGCGCAGCCAGCGAGAGTGTAGCGCGTGGCCAGGGTGTGTGTCGCGCGGGGCACAGTGGTGCGGTGGCTGCGGCGGGCGCGACCGATGCGGTGTAGCACGGGCGTGAGCATGGAGAGGGAGTGGCCCCGCGGGCGCGAAAGAAGAGCGGTAGGCTCGGGCATGGGCGTGCATAGAAGCGGGCATGTGCCACGGGGTCAATCCGAGGAGCTCGGTGGCTACCCTGCAATGGCCATGGCGGATGGCGGTTCTCGGCCACGGCAAAATACCTAACGAGAGCAAACAAGAGAGGAAACAGGGGAAAGGAAAGAGGAGATCATGGCGGTGTCAATGGCGCCCTAGGGGAAGACATGGGAGCTCGGGGCGGCGCGGATCGAACGGCAATGTCGCGGTGGCCCAAGGTTGAGGAAGACGACAACGACGTCGATGCGGGGGTGCTGGACTTGATCTCGTTGGAGCAGATGAAGTAGCGAAGGCGTTCGGAACTCCTCGACAAGCTCCTAGCCCGCAGGGAGGGCAGTGGCCATGTGGACGGGGTCAGTCATGATGGTCGTGGCGTCTAACTTCGTCCAGATCGACAGGATCGAGCGAGCGAGGAGGAGAAGTGGATTTGGGAGGGGGCGTCGAGGAGGAGTGAGGCCATGGGGCAGGGAAGGAAGGGTGTCACCCTTATCCATTCCCCTTCGATGCCAGCGAGGTGGTCGGGCGGGAGCCCGACTCTGTAGCGACGCGGCTCGGGGAACAGGAGAAGACGACCGCGCGGGGACTGGACCGCTGAGCCAGTTCGGTGGCAAGGCCCGGGGGGCAGGGCGAATCCCCTTTTACATCGTTCTTTTGGTTTTTCAATGTATGCTAATCTGTTTCTTCTTTTTAACACTGTTTTGTATTTATTCTTATCAATTAAATGATCTCTACTCCTAATGTCTCAGTTGGTAGTCTCCGTTTCGGGTTTATTTTCGTTCCACCTCCCGAGTGAGGGAGAGGGGGAGAGAGAGTGAGGAAGAGGGAGGGAGAGGGTGTGTGTGAGAGAGAGAATTTGATGGTAAAAAAGGTCGTCAATGTCACTTAATATGTATGAGAATATTAAATGTAATATTAACATAATTGATATTGAACTTTTAAAATTAATGTGGCCCCATTGCAACGCACGGGCGTTCTTCTAGTTTTGATCTAAAGATTCAAAAAATGTTTTTGGAATTTAAAATTTGTTCAAGACACTCAAAAACTATTCTAGGAATAAAAAAATGAACTAAATATTCAAAAACGTTCTTCGATTCAAAATTTGATCTTTTATTAAAAAGGTTTTCCGAATTCAAAATCTATTCTTGGAACTAAAATCATGTTCGAAGATTCAAAAAATATCCAAGGCTTTCAAAGAATGTTTAAGAATTAAAAAAGTTTTTAAGATTAAAAAAAGGTTCTTGAAACTGTTCTTGGGATTTAAGAAAAATCAAGATTCAAAGAATGTTCTAGGATTCAATTTTTTTTCTAAGATTCAAAAAAATGTTCTAAGGCTAAAAAAGGTCTTGGAATTAAAATAATGTTCTAAGATTTGATAAATGTTCAAGACATTTAAAAATGTTCTTGAAATTTTAATATTATCTCATACTGTTAAACAAAGGTTATATGATCGAAATTTGTACATGGTATAGTATTTAAAAAATGTTATGATCTATGTCCAGTCCAAACACATTTTATTCTGGCCTATGTTCTTTGCATTTAAATATTATTCGAGGATGGAGGCTTGTCGTATGTTACTCACGAGTTTCCTAAGATTATGTCCGGTCCAAACATATTTTGGGTCCGAAGCAAATTTACGACGTGTTTGGTTCACCTCAGGTAACGTATTTAGCTTTGTAATTGGACTACATTGTATTAGGTGGTGTATTGAGTGACCGCATGATTTGTTTGGTTCAACAAACGGATATTTTCTCAATACAATGTAGCACCATGGTTCTCATGTTAAAGAAAAAAGATTCAAGGGACGGATCTGGGAGGAGAGAGAGAGATCCGGCGCTGCTTCTAGTGACAAGGGAGGGAGAGGCCTGGCGTTCCCACTCCGCCGGCGACGGGGAGGACTCATGGTGGAGACGAGGCGAGGCGGTGAAGGGGAGGGCTCATGGTGGAGACGAGGCGAGGCGGTGGCAAGTGGAGAAAAGAAAAGTGGGTCGAGCGTTTTCCGTAACCACTCAATACGTCGCGTTTTGGGCTTTACGAAGCGTTGTATCTGATTACAGGGTGTTGGAAATCGGCACCGACAAACCAGACGCTAGTAAGGTTTTTGCTAAACACTGTAATTGAAAGATGGTAGAAAAGTTATGAACCAAACGCGTCGTTAAATAATTATTTTTGTACTGAACTTTTATACATTTTTAAAATATATGCCATATTACACTTTAATGAGTATATTTCTTGTTAGTTGTTAAACATAGTTAACCACACGACAATGTTGCCAAATTTTGTTTACATTGTTTGTTGTTATACATTCATAATATATATCATCAAAAGTTTTGGCTTCAACTGAATTTAAATATGTGTAACAAAATATTTTTAAATTATTATTTACAAGTGCATAAATTATACTATGTACGCATATATACTTGTGTGTGATATTGTAGTGCCATTAAATACCATGGTAGAGATCTGTGCAATGCAACCTATCTCATAATATAATGGTAGAGATATTTTGAAAGTAGTCGAGTTCCAAGAGATGGAGTCTTCTTCATTGGGCAAAAGAGTAATGTTTTACAGCTGACACTACATGTAGAACAACTGTCGTAACTGACTCCATTAGTCATATGGTGAAAACCTTTCATCCACGGGTGCCACGGCGCGCGCCCGTCAGGAGGGATGAGCATCATCAGCTGGAACTGCCGGGGCCTCGGGCAGCCCCGGACAGTTCAGGAGCTTGTGTGCCTTGTGAACACACACAAGCCCAAGATCGTCTTTCTCTTTGAAACTAGGCAATGCAAGCAAAAGGTAAAGGGAATAAAATGGAGGATAGGCCTCAAACACCGCTTGACCCATGATGGTAAGGGCAAGGGTGCGGGCATTGCTTTGTATTGGGACGATTCAATAAAAATAAAGGTTTTGTCGTATGGGTTGAGGTACTTTGATGTGTTAGTTTGTGAACCCAATTTTCCCAAGTGGCGATGTACTTTTGTCTATGGTGAACCAAGAGGTCAGGACATGCATCATATGTGGAAACTCTTGAGTGAAATTGCCCCATGAGCAAAAGAGCCATGGATGATGGTGGGAGACTTTAATGAAACAATGTGGCAACACGAACACTTCTCGCATGCTAAAAGATCAGAGAGGAACATGGCAAATTTCAGGGACTTGTTGGCTTGGTGTAATCTACATGACTTGGGATACTTTGGTCCGGACTGGACTTACAACAACAAGCAAGAAGGTGCCAGGAATGTTAAAGCTCGGTTAGACAGGGCTGTGGAAACTACAGATTGGTCTGAGTTATTCCCAGACTGAAGCGTCACTCACATCAGCTCCACACGCTCTGACCACTTTCCAGTGTGGGTACAGTTCAGGAAAAGGGTGAGTAACAACAATGGTAAGAGGCCATTCAGGTATGAATTCATGTGGGAAAGGGAGCCTAACCTACAGGAAGTAGTTAAAGAGTGTTTGGCTGAGAAGGGGGAGGCCGTGAACCTACAGGAGGTAACATCAAAACTTGGTGGTATGCAAGCATCTCTAAAGAAATGGAGTAATAAGAGTTTTGGGTCAGTACTGAGGAAGTCAAAGCAGATAAGTGCAAAGATTAACATGGCATTGATGGGTGCATGTAATAGAGAATCTGAAAGTAAAGTGAAGAAGCTCTCGGCAGAATTGGATGAACTCCTCCTTAGAGAGGATATTATGTGGAAACAAAGATCAAGAATATCTTGGTTGAGAGAGGGAGATAAAAATACAACATATTTCCACCGAAAGGCAACATGGAGGCAGAAAAAGAACACCATTAATAAGCTAAAAATGATGCTGGTGAATGGGTAGAAAGAGGAGACGAACTGAAACAGATGGCATCCGGTTTTTTCATGAACTCAGTAGAGCCGGACTTAAATTTATTACCGGGAGGGTAACAATGGAAATGAACGACACTTTAGTGCAGGAATTCTCGGACAAACAAATTGCAGATGCATTGTTTCAAATTGGCCCATGTAAGGCCCTTGGCCCGGACGGTTTCCCGGCACGATTCTTTCAAAAAACTAGAATGTCCTTAAGGAGGATATTGTGAGGGCAGTAAAGGAGTTCTTTGAAACGGGGATCATGCCGGATGGGGTAAACGATACGGTAATCTGCTTGATACCCAAGGGGAGGAACACCCAAACATTGAAGGATTACCGACCCATTAGCCTCTGCAATGTAGTTTACAAACTGGTATCAAAATGTTTGGTCAACCGTTTACGCCCTTTCCTTGAGGATATCATCTCGGAGACACAGAGTGTGTTCATTCATGGAAGGATGATTACGGATAATGCCATCATAGCCTTCGAGTGCTTCCACAAGATACAACATAGCAAGAATGAAAACAACAATCATTGTGCCTACAAACTAGATTTGGCAAAGGCATATGATAGAGTGGACTAGAAATTCCTTGAAGGGGTTCTACGGAAGCTAGGCTTTGCAGATAGGTGGGTCAGCTGGATCATGAGCTATGTGAAATCAGTGAGGTATGCAGTAAAATGGAATGGTGAGATTTTGGATTTCTTTAGACCATCATGAGGCTTAAGATAAGGCGATCCCCTGAGCCCCTATCTGTTCCTACTGGTGGCTAATTGCTTGACCTATGCTCTCCATAGTGAGGTGATATGTGGGAAGTTGACACCCATCAAAATAGCAAGAGGAAGTCCTGGGGTCTCAAACTTATTGTTCACAAACGATAGCCTGCTATTTTTAAGGCCACGGTCCAGGAGGCTACAGCCATTAGAGAGGTGCTTGAGTGCTTCCAAAAAGGATCCGGTCAACTACTTAGCCCCTAGAAATGCTCACTGTTGTTTAGTGAAGCATGCCCGGATGGAGTGCAGGTAGAAATAAAAAATGCCCTTGGAGTAGTAGCATCTTCTTTCGAAAGCAAATATTTGGGCCTCCCAACCCCAGAAGGGAGAATGAAAGAGGAATGGTTTCAGCCCATTATGGAGAGATTCTCTAAGAGATGCTCGGACTGGTGCGAGAGATATATGTCACAAGCAGCAAAAGAAGTGCATATCAAATCTGTGGCTCAAGCTCTTGCCACCTATCCCATGGGTGTGTTCAAGATGACTAAGGGCTTCTGTGAAAAGTATGAGAAGCTGATTCATGACTTCTGGTGGGGCGATGAAGAAGGACATCGAAAAGTTCACTGGATGGCCTGGAAAGATATGGTCAAACCGAAAAATGCGGGGGGGGGTGGCTTCAAGGACATGCACTTGTTTAACCAAGCTCTCCTAGAGAGGCAAGGTTGGAGGCTAATACAAAAACCAGAGAACCTATGTGCACGTGTTCTGAAGTCAAAGTACTATCCCAATGGGGATATTTTGGATACGGTCTTTGCCTCTGATGCATCTCCAGCCTGGAGGGGTATTGAGTTTGGACTTGAGCTCCTTAAAGAAGGCCTCATCTGGAGAGTGGGTGATGGGAAGAAAATCGACAACTGGATCCCAAGACACTCAGGATTGAAACCAATAAAGTTTATGAGAAGATCGAGACTCCATTGGGTGAACCAGCTGATCCATGCTGATAGGAATGAATGGAAAACTGATGTGGTCAAACAAATGTTCCATTCCTTTGATGCAGAAGAAATCTGCAGGATAAAACTACCCTCGAGGAAAACAGAGGACTGCATTGCCTGGCACATGGAGAAATCGGGCATATTTTCAGTTAAAAGAGCGTACTGGCTTGCTACTCAAATTAGCGAAAGAGATAACCCTCCATCATCAAGCTCATCTAACTCGTCAGATAATAGAAGCATATGGAATCTAATATGGCAGGCTCAAGTTCCTCCAAAGGTTAACATAACGGGCTGGAGAATTGCTACAGAATCACTTGCTACTAGAGAGAATAAGCAACACAGAACCCTGGAGAAAATGGCCACGTGCATGATCTGTGGAATGGAGGATGATGACCCACAAGTATAGGGGATCTATCATAGTCCTTTCGATAAGTAAGAGTGTCGAACCCAACGAGGAGCAGAAGGAAATGATAAGTAGTTTTCAGAAAGGTATTCTCTGCAAGCACTGAAATTATCGGTAACAGGTAGTTTTGTAATAAGATAATTTGTAATGGGTAACAAGTAATAAAATTAAATAAGGTGCAGCAAGATGGTCCAATCCTTTTTGTAGCAAAGGACAAGTCTGGAGAAACTCTTATATAAAGGAAAGCGCTCCCGACGACACATGGGAATTATCGTCAAGCTAGTTTTCATCACGTTCATATGATTCGCGTTCGGTACTTTGATAATTTGATACGTGGGTGGATGATGTCTACTACACAACCTTCTTCTTGAAGACGTTGTTGGGCCTCCAAGTGTAGAGGTTTATAGGACAGAAGCAAATTTCTCTCAAGTGGATGACCTAAGGCTTATCAATCCGTAGGAGGCGTAGGATGAAGATGGTCTCTCTCAAGCAACCCTTCAACCAAATAACAAAGAGTCTCTTGTGTCCCCAACACACCCAATACAATGGTAAATTGTATAGGTGCACTAGTTCGGCGAAGAGATGGTGATACAAGTGGTATATGGATAGTAGATAAAGGTTTTTGTACTCTGAAAATATAAAAACAGCAAGGTAACTAATGATAAAAGTGAGCACAAACGGTATTGCAATGCGTTGAAACAAGGCTTAGGGTTCATACTTTCACTAGTGCAAGTTCGCTCAACAATAATAACATAATTGGATCATATAACTATCCCTCAGCATGCAACAAAGAGTCACTCCAAAGTCACTAATAGCGGAGAACAAATGAAGAGATTATGGTAGGGTACGAAACCACCTCAAAGTTATCCTTTCTGATCGATCTATTCAAGAGTCCATAGTAAAATAACACGAAGCTATTATTTCCGTTCAATCTATCATAGAGTTCGTACTAGAATAACACCTTAAGCCACAAATCAACCAAAACCCTAATGTCACCTAGATACTCCAATGTCACCTCAAGTATCCGTGGGTATGATTATACGATATGCATCACACAATCTCAGATTCATCTATTCAAACCAACACAAAGTACTTCAAAGAGTGCCCCAAAGTTTCTACCGGGGAGTTAAGACGAAAATGTGTGCCAAACCCTATGCATAGGTTCATGGGCGGAACCCGCAAGTTGATCACCAAAACATGCATCAAGTGGATCAATAGAATACCCCATTGTCACCACGGGTATCCCACGCAAGACATACATCAAGTGTTCTCCGATCCTTAAAGACTCAATCCGATAAGATAACTTCAAAGGGAAAACTCAATTCATTACAAGAGAGTAGAGGGGGAGAAACATCATAAGATCCAACTATAATAGCAAAGCTCACGATACATCAAGATGATATCACCTCAAGAACATGAGAGAAAGAGATCAAACACATAGCTACTGGTACATACCCTCAGCCCCGAGGGTGGACTACTCCCTCCTCGTCATGGAGAGCGCCGGGACGATAAAGATGGCCACCGGAGAGGGATTCCCCCTCTGGCAGGGTGCCGGAACGGGTCTAGATTGGTTTTCGGTGGCTACAGAGGCTTCTGGCGGCGGAACTCCCGATCTATTGTGCTCCCCGAAGTTTTTAGGGTGTATGGGTATATATGGGAGGAAGAAGTACGTCGGTGGACCTCCAGGCTGTCCACGAGGCAGGGGGCGCGCCCAGGGGGGTGGGCGCGCCCCCCACCCTCGTGGGCAGCCCGGGACTCTCCTGGTCCAACTCCGAAACTCCGTGGCTTCTTCTGGTCCAAAAATAAGTTCCGTGAAGTTTCAGGTCAATTGGACTCCGTTTGATTTTCCTTTTCTACGATACTCTAAAACAAGGAAAAAACAGAAACTAGCACTGGGCTCTAGGATAATAGGTTAGTCCCAAAAATCATATAAAATAGCATATAAATGCATATGAAACATCCAAGGTTGATAATATAATAGCATGGAACAATCAAAAATTATATATACGTTGGAGACGTATTAGCATCCCCAAGCTTAATTCCTGCTCGTCCTCGAGTAGGTAAATGATAAAAACAGAATTTTTGATGTGGAATACTACCTAACATATTTATCCATGTAGTTCTCTTTATTGTGGCAAGAATATTCAGATCCATAAGATTCAATACAAAAGTTTAATATTGACATAAAAATAATAATACTTCAAGCATACTAACCAAGTAATCATGTCTTCTCAAAATAACATGGCCAAAGGAAGCTATCCCTACAAAATCATATAGTCTGGCTATGCTCTATCTTCACCACACAAAATATTTAAATCATGCACAACCCCGATGACAAGCCAAGCAATTGTTTCATACTTTTGATGTTCTCAAACTTTTTTAATCTTTACGCAATATATGAGCGCGAGCCATGGATATAGCACTATATGTGGAATAGAATGGTGGTTGTGGAGAATATAAAAAGGAGAAGATAGTCTCACATCAACTAGGCGTTGATGTCTACTACACAAACTTCTTATTGTAGACGTTGTTGGGCCTCCAAGTGCAGAGGTTTGTAGGACAGTAGCAAATTTCCCTCAAGTGGATGACCTAAGGTTTATCAATCCGTAGGAGGCGTAGGATGAAGATGGTCTCTCTCAAGCAACCCTGCAACCAAATAACAAAGAGTCTCTTATGTCCCCAACACACCCAATACAATGGTAAATTGTATAGGTGCACTAGTTCGGTGAAGAGATGGTGATACAAGTGGTATATGGATAGTAGATATAAGTTTTTGTAATCTGAAAATATAAAAACAGCAAGGTAACTAATGATAAAAGAGAGCGTAAACGGTATTGCAATGTGTTGAAGCAAGGCCTAGGGTTCATACTTTCACTAGTGCAAGTTCTCTCAACAATAATAACATAAGTGGATCATATTACTATCCCTCAACATGCAACAAAGAGTCACTCCAAAGTCACTAATAGCGGAGAACAAACATAGAGATTATGGTAGGGTACGAAACCACCTCAAAGTTATTCTTTCCAATCAATCCGTTGGGCTATTCCTATAAGTGTCACAAACAGCCCTAGAGTTCGTACTAGAATAACACCTTAAGACACAAATCAACCAAAACCCTAATGTCACCTAGATACTCCAATGTCACCTCAAGTATCCGTGGGTATGATTATACGATATGCATCACACAATCTCAGATTCATCTATTCAACCAACACATAGAACCTCAAAGAGTGCCCCAAGGTTCCTACCGGAGAATCACGACGAAAACGTGTGCCAACCCCTATGCATATGTTCATGGGCGGAACCCGCAAGTTGATCACCAAAACATACATCAAGTGAATCACGTGGTATCCCATTGTCACCACAGATATGCACGGCAAGACATACATCAAGTGTTCTCAAATCTTTAAAGACTCAATCCGATAAGATAACCTCAAAGGGGAACTCAATCCATTACAAGAGAGGAGAGGGGGGAGGAAACATCATAGGATCCAAATATGATAGCAAAGCTCATGATACATCAAGATTGTATCACCTCAAGAACACGAGAGAGAGAGAGAGAGAGAGAGAGAGAGATCAAACACATAGCTACTGGTACATACCCTCAGCCCCGAGGGAGAACTACTCCCTCCTCGTCATGGAGAGCACTAGGATGATGAAGATGGCCACCGGAGAGGGATTGCCCCCTCCGGCAGGGTGCTGGAACGGGTCTAGATTGGCTTTCGGTGGCTACGGAGGCTTCTGGCGGCGGAACTCCCGATCTATTGTGCTCCCGGATGTTTTCAGGGTATATGGAGATATATAGGCAGAAGAAGTACGTCAGGGGAGCCATGAGGGGCCCACGAGGGTGGAGGGCGCGCCCAGGGGGTGGGCGCGCCCCCCTACCTCGTGGCCTCCTCGAAGCTTCCCTTACATGGACTACAAGTCTTCTGGGCTTCTTCTGATCCAAAAATAAGTTTCGTGAAGTTTCAGGTCAATTGGACTCCGTTTGATTTTCCTTTTCTGCTATATTCTAAAACAAGGAAAAAACAGAAACTGGCACTGGGCTCTGGGTTAATAGGTTAGTCCCAAAAATCATATAAAATAGCATATAAATGCATATAAAACATCCAAGGTTGATAATATAATAGCATGGAACAATCAAAAATTATAGATACTTTGGAGACGTATCAGCATCCCCAAGCTTAATTCCTGCTCGTCCTCGAGTAGGTAAATGATAAAAACAGAATTTTTGATGTGGAATGCTACCTAACATATTTCTCTAAGTAATTCTTCTTTATTGTGGCGAGAATATTCAGATCCATAAGATTCAAGACAAAAGTTTAATATTGACATAAAAATAATAATACTTCAAGCATACTAACAAAGCAATCATGTCTTCTCAAAATAACATGGCCAAAGAAAGCTATCTTTACAAAATCATATAGTCTGGCTATGCTCCATCTTCACCACACAAAATATTTAAATCATGCACAACCCCGATGACAAGCCAAGCAATTGTTTCATACTTTTGATGTTCTCAAACTTTTTCAATCTTCACGCAATATATGAGCATGAGCCATGGATATAGCACTGTAGGTGGAATAGAATGGTGGTTGTGGAGAAGACAAAAAGGAGAAGATAGTCTCACATCAACTAGGCGTATCAACGAGCTATGGAGATGCCCATCAATAGATATCAATGTGAGTGAGTAGGGATTGCCATGCAACGGATGCACTAGAGTTATAAATGTATGCAAGCTCAACAAAAGAAACTAGTGGGCGTGCATCCAACTTGCTTGCTCACGAAGACCTAGGGCATTTTGAGGAAGCCCATCATTGGAATATACAAGCCAAGTTCTATAATGAAAGATTCCCACTAGTATATGAAAGTGACAACATAGGAGACTCTCTATCGTGAAGATCATGGTGCTACTTTGAAGCACAAGTGTGGTAAAAGGATAGTAGCATTGCCCCTTCTCTCTTTTTCTCTCATTTTTTATTTTTTATTTGGGCCTTCTCTTTTTTTATGGCCTCTTTTCTCTTCCTTTTTTTATTTGGTCTTCTTTGGCCTCTTTTATTTTTTTATTTTCGTCCGGAGTCTCATCCCGACTTGTGGGGGAATCATAGTCTCCATCATCCTTTCCTCACTGGGACAATGCTCTAATAATGATGATCATCACACTTATTTTTACTTACAACTCAAGAATTACAACTCAATACTTAGAACAAGATATGACTCTATATGAATGCCTCCGGCGGTGTACCGGGATGTGCAATGATGCATGAATGACATGTATGAAAGAATTATGAACGGTGGCTTTGCCACAAATACGATGTCAACTACATGATCATGCAAAGCAATATGACAATGATGAAGCGTGTCATAATAAACGATACGGTGGAAAGTTGCATGGCAATATATCTCGGAATGGCTATGGAAATGCCATGATAGGTAGGTATGGTGGCTGTTTTGAGGAAGATATATGGTGGGTTTATGGTACCGGCGAAAGTTGCGCGGTACTAGAAAGGGTAGCAATGGTGGAAGGGTGAGAGTGCGTATAATCCATGGACTCAACATTAGTCTTAAAGAACTCACATACTTATTGCAAAAATCTATTAGTTATTGAAACAAAGTACTACACACATGCTCTTAGGGGGATAGATTGGTAGGAAAAGACCATCACTCGTCCCTGACCGCCACTCATAAGGAAGACAATCAATAAATAAATCATGCTCTGACTTCATCACATAACGGTTCACCATATGTGCATGCTACGGGAATCACAAACTTCAACACAATTATTTCTCAAATTCATAACCACTCAACTAGCATGACTCTAATATCACCATCTCCATATCTCAAAATAATTATCAAGTATCAAACTTCTCTTAGTATTCAATACACTTCATATGAAAGTTTTTATTATATCCCTCTTGGATGCTCATCATATTAGGACTAAATTCATAACCAAAGCAAATTACCATGCTGTTTAGGACTCTCAAAATAATATAAGTGAAGCATGAGAGTTCATCTATTTCTATAAAATAAAACCACCACCGTGCTCTAAAATATATAAGTGAAGCACTAGAGCAAATGACAAACTATTCTGAAAGATATAAGTGAAGATCAATGAGTAGTCGAACAATTATGCAACTATATGAAGACTCTCTAACATTTAATAATTTCATATCTTGGTATTTTATTCAAACAACAAGCAAAACAAAATAAAATGGCATTCTAAGAATGGCAAACATCATGTGAAGAAGCAAAAACTTAGGATCAACCGAAACTAACCGATAGTTGTTGAAGAAAAAAGGTGGGATGCCAACCAGGGCATCCCCAAGCTTAGATGCTTGAGACTTCTTGAAATATTATCTTGGGATGCCTTGGGCATCCCCAAGCTTGAGCTTTTGTGTCTCCTTAATTCCTCTCATATCACGGTCTCCCTAAATCTCAAAAGCTTCATCCACACAAAACTCAACAAGGACTCGTGAGATAAGTTAGTATAAACCATTGCCAAAACCTTATCATACTCTACTGTAGAAAATCACTAAAATTATTATTCAACATTGCATACTAAATGCCTCTGCATATTTAATAGTCCTATCCTCAAATAGAATCATTAAAGAAGCAAACATATGCAAACAATGCAAACATAACAGCAATCTGCCTAAACAGGATAGTCTGTAAAGAATGCAGCTAGATCCATACTTACCTAACTCCAAAAATTATGAAAGAAAATTCCCACTGTATTAAATTTATCAGAGATTAATATGCAAAAGGTTTCAACATTTTATCACATTCTGAATTTTCTAGGGAATTATTGCAACAGCGGTAAACTTTCTGTTTTCAAACAGCAACATGTGGACTTGTAAAATAGGCATAGTAAAGGCTATCAATGCCACTTTTATTGAAATAAAAGATGCAAAACATTGTTCTAAATAACAGCAAGCAAATCCTAACAAAATAAATTGACGCTCCAAGCAAAACACATATCATGTGGCAAATAAAAATATAGCTCCAAGTAAAGTTACCGATGAACGAAGGCGAAAGAGGGGATGCCTTCCGGGGCATCCCCAAGCTTAGGCTCTTGGCTATCCTTGAATATTACCTTGGGGTGCCTTGGGCATCCACAAGATTAGGATCTTGCCACTCCTTATTCCATAGTCCATCGAATCTTTACCCAAAACTTGAAAACTTCACAACACAAAACTTAACAGAAAACTCGTAAGCTCCGTTAGTATAAGAAAATAAATCACCACTTCAAGGTACTATAATGAACTCATTATTTATTTATATTGGTGTTAAACCTACTGTATTCCAACTTCTCTATGATTTATAAACTCTTTTACTAGCCATAGATTCATCAAAATAAGAAAACAACACATGAAAACAGAATCTGTCAAAAACAGAACAGTATGTAGTAACCTGGATCAAATGTATACTTATGGAACCCCAAAAATTCTAAAATAAATTTATGGACATGAGTAATTTATCTATTAATCATCTAAAAAAATAATTAACTAAATATCACTCTCCAAATAAAAATGGCAGCAATTATCGTGAGCGCTAAAGTTTCTGTTTTTTACAGCAAGTCAACAAGACTTCCCCAAGTCTTCCCAACGGTTCTACTTGGCACAAACACTAATTAAAACATAAAAATAAATCATAACAGAGGCTATATAAATTATTTATTACTAAACAGGATCAAAAAGCAAGGAACAAAAATAAATTTGGGTTGCCTCCCAACAAGCGCTATCGTTTAACGCCCCTAGCTAGGCATGATGACTTCAATGATGCTCACATAAAGGATAAGAATTGAAACATAAAGAGAGCATCATGAAGAATATTACTAGCACATTTAAGCCTAACCCACTTCCTATGTATAGGGATTTTGTGAGCAAACAACTTGTGGGAACAAGAATCAACTTGCATAGGTAGGTAAAACAAGGATAACTTCAAAACTTTAAGCACACAGAGAGGAAACTTGATATTATTGCAATTCCTACAAGCACATATTCCTCCCTCATAATAATTTTCAGTATCATCATGAATGAATTCAACAATATAACTATCACATAAAGCACTATTTTCATGATGCACAAGCATAGAATTTTTATTACTCTCCACATAAGCAATTTTCTTCTCATGAATAGTAGTGGGAGCAAACTCAACAAAATAACTATCATGTGAGGCATAATCCAATTGAAAACTAAAATCATGATGACAAGTTTCATGGATATCATTATTCTTTATAGCATACAAGTCATCACAATAATCATCATAGATAGCAACTTTATTCTCATAATCAATTGGAACCTCTTCCGAAATAGTGGAATCATTACTAAATAAAGTCATGACCTCTCCGAAACCACTTTCATCAACATAATCATCATAAATAGGAGGCATGCTTTCATCATAATAAATTTTCTCATCAAAACTTGGGTGACAAAAAATATCATCTTCATCAAACATAGCTTCCCCAAGCTTGTGGCTTTGCATATCATTAGCATCATGGATATTCAAGGAATTTATACTAACAACATTGCAATCATGCTCATCATTAAAATATTTAGTGCCAAACATTCTAATGCATTCTTCTTCTAGCACTTGAGCACAATTATCGGAATACTTATTCTCACGATAGATATTAAAAATATAAAGCGTATGAGGCAAACTTAATTCCATTTTTTTTGTAATTTTCTTTTATAAACTTAACTAGTGATAAAACAAGAAACTAAAAGACTCGATTGCAAGATCTAAAGATATACCTTCAAGCACTCACCACCCCGGCAACAGCGCCAGAAAAGAGCTTGATGTCTACTACACAACCTTCTTCTTGTAGACATTGTTGGGCCTCCAAGTGCAGAGGTTTGTAGGACAGTAGCAAATTTCCCTCAAGTGGATGACCTAAGGTTTATCAATCCGTAGGAGGCGTAGGATGAAGATGGTCTCTCTCAAGCAACCCTACAACCAAATAACAAAGAGTCTCTTGTGTCCCCAACACACCCAATACAATGGTAAATTGTATAGGTGCACTAATTCGGCGAAGAGATGATGATACAAGTGGTATATGGATAGTAGATATAAGTTTTTGTAATCTGAAAATATAAAAACAGCAAGGTAACTAATGATAAAAGAGAGCGTAAACGGTATTGCAATGTGTTGAAACAAGGCCTAGGGTTCATACTTTCACTAGTGCAAGTTCCCTCAACAATAATAACATAAGTAGATCATATAACTATCCCTCAACATGCAACAAAGAGTCACTCCAAAGTCACTAATAGCGGAGAACAAACATAGAGATTATGGTAGGGTACGAAACCACCTCAAAGTTATTCTTTCCAATCAATCCGTTGGGCTATTCCTATAAGTGTCACAAACAGCCCTAGAGTTCGTACTAGAATAACACCTTAAGACACAAATCAACCAAAACCCTAATGTCACCTAGATACTCCAATGTCACCTCAAGTATCCGTGGGTATGATTATACGATATGCATCACACAATCTCAGATTCATCTATTCAACCAACACATAGAACCTCAAAGAGTGCCCCAAAGTTCCTACCGGAGAATCACGACAAAAACGTGTGCCAACCCCTATGCATAGGTTCATGGGCGGAACCTGCAAGTTGATCACCAAAACATACATCAAGTGAATCACGTGGTATCCCATTGTCACCACAGATACACACGGCAAGACATACATCAAGTGTTCTCAAATCTTTAAAGACTCAATCCGATAAGATAAACTCAAAGGGGAAACTCAATCCATTACAAGAGAGTAGAGGGGGGAAGAAACATCATAGGATCCAAATATGATAGCAAAGCTCGCGATACATCAAGATCGTATCACCTCAAGAACATGAGAGAGAGATGAAACACATAGCTACTGGTACATACCCTCAGCCCCGAGGGAGAACTACTCCCTCCTTGTCATGGAGAGCACCGGGATGATGAAGATGGCCACCATAGAGGGATTGCCCCCTCCGGCAGGGTGCCGGAACGGGTCTAGATTGGCTTTCGGTGACTACGGGGGCTTCTGGCGGCGGAACTCCTGACCTATTGTGCTCCCGGATGTTTTTAGGGTATATGGAGATATATAGGCGGAAGAAGTACGTCAGGGGAGCCACGAGGGGCCCACGAGGGTGGAGGGCGCGCCCAGGGGGTGGGCGCGCCCCCCTACCTCGTGGCCTCCTCGAAGCTTCCCTTACGTGGACTCCAAGTCTTCTGGGCTTCTTCTGATCCAAAAAGAAGTTCCATGAAGTTTCAGGTCAATTGGACTCCGTTTGATTTTCCTTTTCTACGATATTCTAAAACAAGGAAAAAGCAGAAACTGGCACTGGGCTCTGGGTTAATAGGTTAGTCTCAAAAATCATATAAAATAGCATATAAATGCATATAAAACATCCAAGGTTGATAATATAATAGCATGGAACAATCAAAAATTATAGATATGTTGGAGACGTATCAGGCGTATCAACGGGCTATGGAGATGCCCATCAATAGATATCAATGTGAGTGAGTAGGGATTGCCATGCAATGGATGCACTAGAGCTATAAGTGTATGAAAGCTCAAAAAGAAACTAAGTGGGTGTGCATCCAACTCGCTTGCTCACGAAGACCTAGGGCATTTTGAGGAAGCCCGTCATTGGAATATACAAGCCAAGTTCTATAATGAAAGATTCCCACTAGTATATGAAAGTTACAACATAGTAGACTCTCTATCATGAAGATCATGGTGCCACTTTGAAGCACAAGTGTGGTAAAAGGATAGTAGCATTGCCCCTTCTCTCTTTTTCTCTCATTTTTTGTTTTTTTGGGCCTTCTCTTTCTTTTGGCCTATTTTTCTCTTTTTTAATTTTTCTTCCGGAGTCTCATCCCGACTTGTGGGGCAATCATGGTCTCCATCATCCTTTCCTCACTGGGACAATGCTCTAATAATGATGATCATCACACTTTTATTTACTTACAATTCAAGAATTACAACTCGATACCTAGAACAAAGTATGACTCTATATGAATGCCACCGGCAGTGTACCGGGATGTGCAATGAGTCATGAGTGACATGTATGAAAGAATTATGAACGGTGGCTTTGCCACAAATACAATGTCAACTACATGATCATGCAAAGCAATATGACAATGATGGAGCGTTTCATAATAAACGAAACGGTGGAAAGTTGCATGGCAATATATCTCGGAATGGCTATGCAAATGCCATGATAGGTAGGTATGGTGGCTGTTTTGAGGAAGGTATAAGGTGGGTTTATGGTACCGGCGAAAGTTGCGCGGTACTAGAGAGGCTAGCAATGGTGGAAGGGTGAGAGTGCGCATAATCCATGGACTCAACATTAGTCATAAAGAACTCACATACTTATTGCAAAAATCTATTAGTTATCGAAACAAAGTATTACGCGCATGCTCCTAGGGGGATAGATTGGTAGGAAAAGACCATCGCTTGTCCCCGACCGCCACTCATCAGGAAGGCAATCAATAAATAAATCATGCTCCGACTTCATCACAAAACGGTTCACCATACGCGCATGCTACGGGAATCACAAACTTCAACACAAGTATTTCTCAAATTCACAACTACTCAACTAGCATGACTCTAATATCACCATCTTCATATCTCAAAACAATCATCAAGTATCAAACTTCTCATAGTATTCAATGCACTTTATATGAAAGTTTTTATTATATCCCTCTTGGATGCCTATCATATTAGGACTAAATTCATAACCAAAGCAAACTACCATGTTGTTCTAAAAGACTCTCAAAAGTGAAGCATGAGAGTTCATTAATTTCTATAAAATAAAACCACCACCGTGCTCTAAAAAGATATAAGTGAAGCACTAGAGCAACAACAAACTACTCCAAAAGATATAAGTGAAGATCACTGAGTAGTCGAATAATTATGCAACTATGTGAAGACTCTCTAACATTTAGTAATTTTAGATCTTGGTATTTTATTCAAACAGCAAGCAAAGCAAAATAAAATGACATTCTAAGAATGGCAAACATCATGTGAAGAAGCGAAAACTTAGGATCAACCGAAACTAACCGATAGTTGTTGAAGAAGAAAGGTGGGATGCCAACCGAGGCATCCCCAAGCTTAGACGCTTGATACTTCTTGAAATATTATCTTGGGATGCCTTGGGCATCCCGAAGCTTGAGGTCTTGTGTCTCCTTCATTCCTCTCATATCACGGTCTCCCTAAATCTCAAAAGCTTCATCCACACAAAACTCAACAAGGACTAGCGAGATAAGTTAGTATAAACCAATGGAAAAACCTTATCATACTATACTGTAGCAAATCACTAAAATTATTATTCAACATTGCATACTAAATGCCTCTGCATATGTGGGTGGGACAGTAGCAAATTTCCCTCAAGTGGATGACCTAAGGTTTATCAACCCGTAGGAGGCGTAGGATGAAGATGGTCTCTCTAAGCAACCCTGCAACCAAATAACAAAGAGTCTCTTGTGTCCCCAACACACCCAATACAATGGTAAATTGTATAGGTGCACTAGTTCGGCGAAGAGATGGTGATACAAGTGGTATATGGATAGTAGATAAAGGTTTTTGTAATCTGAAAATATAAAAACAGCAAGGTAACTAATGATAAAAGTGAGCACAAACGGTATTGCAATGCGTTGAAACAAGGCCTAGGGTTCATACTTTCACTAGTGCAAGTTCCCTCAACAATAATAACATAATTGGATCATATAACTATCCCTCAACATGCAACAAAGAGTCACTCCAAAGTGACTAATAGCGGAGAACAAACGAAGAGATTATGGTAGGGTACGAAACCACCTCAAAGTTATCCTTTCTGATCGATCTATTCAAGAGTCCGTAGTAAAATAACACGAAGCTATTCTTTCCGTTCAATCTATCATAGAGTTTGTACTAGAATAACACCTTAAGACACAAATTAACCAAAACCCCAATGTCACCTAGATACTCCAATGTCACCTCAAGTATCCGTGGGTATGATTATACGATATGCATCACACAATCTCAGATTCATCTATTCAAACCAACACAAAGTACTTCAAAGAGTGCCCCAAAGTTTCTACTGGAGAGTCAAGACAAAAACGTGTGCCAACCCCTATGCATAGGTTCATGGGAGGAACCCGCAAGTTGATCACCAAAACATACATCAAGTGGATCAATAGAATACCCCATTGTCACCATGGGTATCCCACGCAAGACATACATCAAGTGTTCTCAAATCCTTAAAGACTCAATCCAATAAGATAACTTCAAAGGGAAAACTCAATTCATTACAAGAGAGTAAAGGGGGAGAAACATCATAAGATCCAACACAAAGGGAGAGCAAAGCTCGCGATACATCTAGATCGTATCACCTCAACAACACGAGAGAGAGAGAGAGAGAGAGAGAGAGAGATCAAACACATAGCTACTGGTACATACCCTCAGCCCCGAGGGTGGAATACTCCCTCCTCGTCATGGAGAGCGTCGGGATGATGAAGATGGCCACTGGAGAGACATTCCCCCTCCGGCAGGGTGCCGGAACGGGTCTAGATTAGTTTTCGGTGGCTACGGAGGCTTCTGGCGGCGGAACTCCCGATCTATTGTGCTCCCCTAAGTTTTTAGGGTATATGGGTATATATGGGAGGAAGAAGTACGTCGGTGGACCTCCGGGCTGTCCACGAGGCAGGGGGCGCGCCCCCCACCCTCGTAGGCAGCCTGGGACTCTCCTGGTCCAACTCCGATACTCCGTGGGCTTCTTCTGGTGCAAAAATAAGTTCCGTGGAGTTTCAGGTCAATTGGACTCCGTTTGATTTTCCTTTTCTGTGATACTCTAAAACAAGGAACAAACAGAAACTGGCACTGGGCTCTAGGTTAATAGGTTAGTCCAAAAAATCATATAAAATAGCATATAAATGCATATAAAACATCCAAGGTTGATAATATAATAGCATGGAACAATAAAAAATTATAGATACGTTGGAGACGTATCAGTGGACCGGTGCTTGGGTACTGCCCTTCCTTGGACAAGCATCCCACTTATGATTAACCCCTCTTGCAAGCATCCGCAACTACAAAAGAAGTATTAAGGTAAACCTAACCATAGCATGAAACATATGGATCCAAATCAGCCCCTTACGAATCAACTCATAAACTAGGGTTTAAGCTTCTGTCACTCTAGCAACCCATCATCTACTTATTACTTCCCAATGCCTTCCCCTAGGCCCAAACAATGGTGAAGTGTCATGTAGTCGACGTTCACATGACACCACTAGAGGACAGACAACATACATCTCATCAAAATATCGAACGAATACCAAATTCACATCACTACTTATAGCAAGACTTCTCCCATGTCCTCGGGAACAAACGTAACTACTCACAAATCATATTCATGTTCATAATCAGAGGAATATTAATATGCATAAAGGATCTGAACATATGATCTTCCACCAAATAAACCAACTAGCATCAACTACAAGGAGTAATCAACACTACTAGCAACCCACAGGTACCAATCTGAGGTTTTGAGACAAAGATTGGATACAAGAGATGAACTAGGGTTTGAGAGGAGATGGTGTTGGTGAAGATGTTGATGGAGATTGACCCCCTCCCATTGAGAGGGTCGATGGTGATGACGATGGTGATGATTTCCCCCTCCCAGAGGGATGTTTCCCTGGCATAACAGCTCCGTCGGAGCCCTAGATTGGTTCCGCCAAGGTTCCGCCTCGTGGCGGCGGAGTTTCGTCCCGTGAGCTTTCTTATGATTTTTTTTTCTCGAACGAAAGACTTCATATAGCAGAAGATGGGCACCGGAGGCCTGCCAGGGGGCCCACGAGATAGGGGGGCGCGCCCCCACCCTTGTGGCCAGGGTGTGGGCCCCCTCTGGTAAATTCTTTCGCCGGTATTTTTTATATATTCCAAAACATGCTCCCGTGAAGTTTCAGGACTTTTGGAGTTGTGCATAATAGGTCTCTAATATTTGCTCTTTTTCCAGCCCAGAATTCCAGCTGCCAGCATTCTCCCTCTTCATGTAAACCTTGTAAAATAAGAGACAATAGGCATAAGTATTGTGAAATTATGTGTAATAACAGCCCATAATGCAATAAATATCGATATAAAATCATGATGCAAAATGGACATATCAACTCCCTCAAGCTTAGACCTTGCTTGTCCTCAAGCAGAAGCCAATAACGAAAAATATGTCCACATGTTTAGAGATAGAGGTGTCGATAAAATAAAATACGGACATGAGGGCATCATGATCATTCTTATAATAGCAACATATATATATATATATATATCAAGTATGAATCAGAAACTTTATTGAAAACTAACAAACTATAATCGCAGTCATTGAAGCAATTGCAATTTATCATAACATCGGAAAGAGTCAATATAAGAGCTTTTCAGCAAGTCCACATACTCAACTATCATTTAGTCTTTCACAATTGCTAACACTCATGCAATATTTATGGGTATGAAGTTTTAATCGGACACAGAGAAAGATAGGGGCTTATAGTTTTGCCTCCCAACCTTTTACCTCAAGGGTAATGTCAACAATAATAGTTCATGAAAACTCACATCCAATTAGCTATATATATCAGGTTTTTTCCAACACATAGTGCTTGCCAAAGGATAAAATGTAAAAAGGAAAGGTGAAAATCACCATGACTCTTGTATGAAGTATAAGACAAAAGTAAAAGACAGGCCCTTCGCAGAGGGAAGCGGAGGCTGTCATGTGCTTTTATGGTTGGATTCACAAAATCTTAATGCGAAAAATATCACTTTATATTGCCACTTGTGATATGGACCTTTATTATGCAATCTGTCGCTTTTATTTCTTCCACATCACAAGATCGTATAAAGCTTATTTTCTCCACACTAATAAATCATACATATTTAGAGAGCAATTTTTATTGCTTGCAACAATGACAACTTACTTGAAGGATCTTACTCAATCCATAGGTAGATATGGTGGACTCTCATGGCAAAACTGGGTTTAAGGATTTTTGGAAGCACAAGTAGTATCTCTACTTAGTGCAAAGAATTTGGCTAGCATGAGGGGGAAAGGCAAGCTCAACATGTTGGATGATCCATGACAATATAATTTATTTCGGATGTAAGAAAGCATAACCCATTACGTTGTCTTCCTTGTCCAACATCAACTTTTTAGCATGTCATATTTTAATGAGTGCTCACAATCATAAAAGATGTCTAAGATAGTATATTTATATGTGAAAACCTCTCTTTCTTTATTACTTCCTATTAATTGCAACGATGACCAAAACTATGTTTGTCAACTCTCAACAACTTTTATTCACCATACTCTTTATATGTGAAGTCATTACTCTCCATAAGATCCATATGATCTCTTTATTTCTTTTTATTCTTTCTCTTCTCTTTTATTTTTATTCCCTCCAGATCATGGCAAGATAATCAGGTCCTTGACTCATAACTAATCTTTATTATATATAGCTCACGGACTCGATTACATAGAAGGATCATAAAGCAAAACTCAAAACTAAATCATACTAAAAACTTTATTCTACTAGATCAAGATATTATCAAAAGGATCGAACTAAGAAAAACGGTTAAGATAAAAGTGTGATGGTGATACGATACCGGGGCACTCCCCCAAGCTTGGCAGTTGCCAAGAGGAGTGCCCATACCCATGTGTTTATGACTCTTTCTTCGGAGGTGAAGGAGATGGTGATGATGATGAAAATTGTGCCTTCAGCTTTTTCATATTGTAATTGAGAAGAGCGATCTCCTCCTTTAAATCATCGACCTTCGATTCCACCTTCAGGATCTTGTCACATAAATCTATTTTGCTTTTCTGCCGAAAACGAGAAGGAATAGATCGTTTGTTAGACAGTTTAGCCTCTTAGGGAGACTAGACTTCTTGAACTTCACGTGCATATCCCCAGGTTGAGGTAGAGGAACCTCCTCCTCCTCCGAACTTGAATCATTGATCCTTCTTAAATGAGCGTCCTCCTCATCATCCGTAGTTCGACCACAAGGAGATAGGTCCCCATAGATCTTTGGGTCAGCAATGAGGTGTGAGACATAGCTCTCTCCGTCGGAGTCTTGAGATGACATCTTGCTCTAAATCTGCAGCAGAAACAGCTCGAAACAAAAAACACAGGATATTGCGTGGTACGGTGGTCAAAACCTTCGGGAGATTATATAATGAATTTTTACCGACCAAAAGAAGTATCGTGCAAGAAAACGGAGTCCGGAGAGCACACGAGGTGCCCAGGGGGGTAGGGCGCGCCCTCCACCCTCGTGGAAGCCTCGTGTCCTTCCTGGACTGCTTCTTATTTTCCTATTTTCTTAAATATTCCAAAACGGAGAAAAATTGCTATTAGAACTGTTTTGGAGTCGGTTTACTTACCGTACCACATACCTCTTCCTTTTCAGAGTCTGAAATGTTCTGGAAAGTGTCCCTTATGTATTCCTCCGGGTTACGATTTCAATAACATTAGTTTCAACATTTATGGGATTACCTGAGATATAGTGTTTGATTCTTTGACCATTCACCACCCTCGGATTTGTGCCTTCGAAGTTGTTGATTTTTATGGCACCAGAACGATAGACCTCCTCGATGACGTAAGGACCTTCCCATTTAGAGAGGAGTTTTCCTGCAAAAAGATCTTAAACGAGAGTTGTATAATAATACATAATCACCTACATTAAACTCACGTTTTTGTATCCTTTTGTCATGCCATCTTTTAACTTTTTCTTTAAACAGTTTGGCATTCTCATAGGCCTGGGTTCTCCATTCATCAAGTGAGCTAATGTCAAATAGTCTCTTCTCACTGGCAAGTTTGAAGTCATAGTTGAGCTCTTTAATGGCCCAATATGCCTTATATTCTAGTTCGAGAGGTAAGTGACATGCTTGTTCATAAATCATTTTATATAGAGACATACCCATAGGATTTTTACATGCAGTTCTATAAGCCCATAATGCATCATCAAGTTTCTTGGACCAATTCTTTCTAGATCTATTAACAGTCTTTTGCAAAATTAATTTAAGCTCTCTATTACTCAATTCTACTTGACCACTAGACTTTGGATGATAAGGTGATGCAATTCTATGATTAACATCACACTTAGCAAGCATTTTACGAAAAGCACCATGAATAAAATGTGAACCACCATCAGTCATTAAATATCTAGGGACTCCAAACCTTGGAAAAATAACTTCTTTAAGCATCTTAATAGAGGTGTTATGATTAGCACTACTAGTTGGAATAGCTTCTACCCACTTAGTAACGTAATCAACAGCAACTAAAATATGTGTATACCCATTAGAGGAAGGAAACGGTCCCATGTAATCAAAGCCCCAAACATCAAATGGTTCAATAACAAGTGAATAATTCATATGCATTTCTTGACGTCTACTAATATTACCGATTCTTTGACATTCATCACAAGACAAGACAAACTTATGGGCATCTTTGAAGAGAGTAGGCCAATAAAAACCGGACTGCAATACCTTATGTGTAGTTCTATCTCCAGCATGGTGTCCTCCATAAGCCTCAGAGTGACACTTGCGTAGGATCTGTTCCTGTTCATGCTTAGATACACAACGTCTAATAACCCCATCTACTCCTTCTTTATAAAGGTGTGGGTCATCCCAGAAGTAATGTCATAAATCATAGAAAAACTTTTTCGTTTGCTGATATGTGAAACTAGGTGGTATAAATTTAGCAACAATATAATTAGCATAATCAGCATCCCATGAAGCAGTACGAGAAGCATTTATGACAGCTAACTTTTCATCAAGAAAGCTATCATCAATAGGTAGTGGGTCATCAAGAACATTCTCTAACCTAGACAAGTTGTCTGCAACGGGTTCTCAGCTCCCTTTCTATCACTAATATGCAAATCAAATTCTTGTAGTAAGAGAACCCATCTAATAAGTCTAGGTTTAGCATCTTTCTTTTCCATAAGATATTTAATAGCAGCATGATCAGTGTGAACAGTTACTTTAGAATCAACAATATAAGGGCTGAACTTATCACAAGCAAATATAACTGCTAAAAATTCCTTTTCAGTAGTAGCATAATTTCTCTGGGCACTCTCTAGAGTTTTACTACATATTGGATAACATTTAATTTCTTATCAACTCTTTGTCCTAGAACATCAACTACATCATAATCACTAGCATCACACATAATTTCAAATGGTAAATTCCAATCAGGAGGCTGAACAGTGGGTGCAGAAATCAAGGCTTTCTTAAGTATTTCAAATGCTTCTACACAATTATCATCAAAGACAAAATGAACATCTTTTTGTAAGAGATTAGTTAGAGGCCTATAAATTTTTGAGAAGTTTTTAATGAACCTCCTATAAAAATCGGCATGACCAAGGAAGCTTCTTATACCTTTAATGTCCTTAGGACATGACATCTTTTCAATAGCATCAACTTTAGCTTTATCAACTTCAATACCTCTTTCAGAAATTTTATGCCCCAAGACAATACCTTCATTAACTATAAAGTGGCACTTCTCCCAATTCAAGACAAGATTAGTTTCTTCACATCTCTGCAAAACTCGATCAAGGTTGCTTAAGCAATCATCAAAAGAAGTTCCATAAACGGAAAAATCATCCCTGAAAACCTCAACAATCTTTTCACAAAAGTCAGAGAATATAGTAGTCATACATCTTTGAAAGGTAGCAGGTGCATTGCATAAACTAAAAGGCATACGTCTATAAGCAAAGGTACAAAAAGGGCAAGTAAAAGTTGTCTTTTCTTGATCTTCTTTTGACACAGGTATTTGAGAAAAACCAGCGTAACCATTTAGAAAGCAAAAATGTGTATGTTTGGATAATCTTTCTAGCATTTGATCAATAAAAGTAGCATGCCCATCGATATTATCGGACAAGAGATCTTTCACCATAGCAATACTAGGTTCAACTTTAATTTGCTCAGGGGGTGTAGGTGTTCTAGTATTACTTTTACGAACCATAGTTGAAGCTTTAGCATGATACTTTATTCTAACAGGGAAAGGTGGTTTCTCAATATAAGCAGTAGGAACAACAGGATCAACATTATAAGTGATAGTATTTTCTTCAACTTTAATAGGTGCAACTACTTTTACTTAAATGAGAGGATTATATTTAAACCACTTCTCCTTAGGGATGTCAACACGAGTAGCAAATGATTCACAAAAATAAGCTACTATCTCAGAGTCAAGTCCATATTTAGTGCTAAATTCACGAAAAGCATCGGTATCCATAAAAGATTTAACACAATCAAACTTGGGTGTTATACCTGACTCCTTACCTTCGTCAAGATCCCAATCTTCAGAGTTGTGTTTAATTATTTTCAATAAATGCCATTTGAATTCAATAGTTTTCATCATAAAATAACCAGTACAAGAAGTATCGAGCATGGAGCGATTGTTGAGAGAAAGCCGAGCATAAAAAATTTGAATAATAATTTCTCTTGAGAGCTCATGATTGGGGCATCAATATAACATTGACTTAAGCCTCCCCCAAGCTTGAGCGATGCTTTCTCCTTAGCGAGGCCAAAAATTATATATATAATTACAATCACGATGAACAAGATGCATAGGATAAAACTTTTGATGAAATTCCAATTTCAATCGGTTGCAGTTCCATGATCCCATATCATCACATAGCCTAAACCATGTCAATGCCTTTTCCTTCAAAGATAAAGGGAAGACCTTCTTCTTGATAACATCCTCGGGCATACCTGCAAGCTTAAATAATCCACAAACTTCATCCACATAGATTAGGTGCAAATCGAGATGTAATATTCCATCACCTGTGAAAGGATTAGCTAGCAGTTTCTCTATCATACCCGAAGGAATTTCAAAGTAAACATTTTCAGTAGGTTCAGTAGGTTGAGGAGCAACTCTTTGCTCTGCTGGTCGGGGTTAAGATACCCCGAACAAGCCCCTCAAAGGATTACTTTCCATAGTAACAAGTGATAGTAAATTTCAGCATGCTATATAAATTTTTCCTTACCAAATTCCACCTACCAAAGGCGCTTCACTACCCGACAACGGCGCCAGAAAAGAGTCTTGATGACCCACAAGTATAGGAGATCTATCATAGTCCTTCCGATAAGTAAGAGTGTCGAACCCAACGAGGAGCATAAGGAAATGATAAGCAGTTTTCAGTAAGGTATTCTCTGCAAGCACTGAAATTATCGGTAACATGTAGTTTTGTGATAAGATAATTTGTAACGGGTAACAAGTAATAAAAATAAATAAGGTGCAGCAAGATGGCCCAATCTTTTTGTAGCAAAGGACAAGCCTGGACAAACTCTTATATAAAGGAAAGTGCTCCCGAGGACACATGGGAATTATCGTCAAGCTAGTTTTCATCACGTTCATATGATTCGTGTTCGGTACTTTGATAATTTAATATGTGGGTGGACCGGTGCTTGGGTACTGCCCTTCCTTGGACAAGCATCCCACTTATGATTAACCCCTCTTGTAAGCATCCGCAACTACAAAAGAAGTATTAAGGTAAACATAACCATATCATGAAACATATGGATCCAAATCAGCCCCTTACGAAGCAACTCATAAACTAGGGTTTAAGCTTCTGTCACTCTAGCAACCCATCATCTACTTATTACTTCCCAATGCCTTCCCCTAGGCCCAAACAACGGTGAAGTGTCATGTAGTCGATGTTCACATGACACCACTAGAGAAAGACAACATACATCTCATCAAAATATCAAACGAATACCAAATTCACATGACTACTTATAGCAAGACTTCTTCCATGTCCTCAGGAACAAACATAACTATTCATAAATCATATTCATGTTCATAATCAGAGCAATATTAATATGCATAAATGATCTGAACATATGATCTTCCACCAAATAAACCAACTAGCAACAACTACAAGAAATAATCAACACTACTAGCAACTCACAGGTACCAATCTGATGTTTTGAGACAAAGATTGGATACAAGAGATGAACTAGGGTTTGAGAGGAGATGGTGCTGGTGAAGATGTTGATGGAGATTGACCCCCTCCCGCTGAGAGGATTGATGGTGATGATTTCCCCCTCCCGGAGGGATGTTTCCCCGGCAGAACAGCTCCGCCGGAGCCCTAGATTGGTTCCGCCTCGTGGCGGCGGAGTTTCGTCCCGTGAACTTGCTTATGATTTTTTTTCTCAGACAAAAGACTTCATATAGCAGAAGATGGGCACCTGAGGCCTGCTAGGGGGCCCACGAGACAGGGGGCGCACCCAGGGGGTAGGGCGTGCCCCCCACCCTCGTGGCCAGGGTGTGGGCCCCCTCTGGTAAATTCTTTCGCCAGTATTTTTTATATATTCCAAAACGTGCTCCCGTGAAGTTTCGGGACTTTTGGAGTTATGCAGAATGGGTCTCTAATATTTACTCTTTTTCCAGCCCAGAATTTCAGCTGCCGGCATTCTCCCTCTTCATGTAAACCTTGTAAAATAAGAAAGAATAGGCATAAGTATTGTGACATTATGTGTAATAACAGCCCATAATGCAATAAATATCGGTATAAAAGCATGATGCAAAATGAACGTATCAGAGGATGAGACAGAGTATCATGTAGACTAAGGCAAAAGCGCTTCGGTCTGAAATCCAGAAAGCCTGGAAGTTGCCGGCGGAGGAAAAATTTTAGTACACCGGAGATGACTGGCTATTGTGCCTGTTGAGTGCATGTGACGAAGTAACTAGAAGGAGAATCCTTCTAATAATCTAGAGAGCATGGCATCTCCGCAACAACAGTGTGCATGAGGAAGGTAAAGCTTCAGTTACTGTCTCTGTGGAATTCTTGAAGAAGTACGAAATAGAAGTGATCCAGTGCATGGAGCTGCAAGGCGATGAAAAAGGAAAACAAACCTTGTTCCCTGACAGCAAAGTGAGTGTCGAACAGACTGCCAAACCCAAGCATTGGGCAGCCCCTCCGGTTGGCTGCTGGAAACTGAACACAGACGCAGCATTCATGTGCACTGATGGACAAGCGTCTGCCGGATGGGTCGTCAGAGACCAGCTTGGTGTAGTGGCTCTTTCGGGCTGTCGGAGGCTGGAGGCGTGTGCAAATGCAGAGGAAGCGGAGGCCTTGGCCCTAAAGTATGGCCTGCAGGAGCTAGCCGCTAGATTCAGAGGCAAAGTCATAGTGGAGACTGACTGTGCTTCTCTTGCACTACTAAAATCTGAATCACCGAACAAATCAGCCCTGCACCATACCATTGCTGATATTAGACTTGCCATGCAGAACTTTCAGGAGATTGCAATCTCAGTGATCAGCAGAACCTGCAACAGTGTGGCGCACGAGTTGGCGGCCCTCGCCCGAGTGCATGGCGATTGTAGCATGCTTGCTACTGTTCCTACCGATATCCTTCCCTTGGTTACCAGGGACTGTAATAGTTGTTTGATCAGGTTGTAAGTCCCTAGTGGCTTTCCTCAAAAAAAAAAACCTTTCATCCACTACTGGTTTGTGAGGGCATCTGCAACGGAACTCTTCTTATTTGAGCTTGGATGGAAGAGGTTCGAAATAACCAGCGATCGGACTAGCAACTCACCTTGCAACCATTGCCAAGCTTGATCAAGGTGGACGCATCCAAGAGGCAAATATGATCCTTATCACATCGGATCGTCGTGCCCACTCGAGGTCTAGCAACATCAGTTCACCCAAACCATGCAACAGAAGATCATGCCCAAGGTGTTTAGGCTTGCAAATTGTGGCCCAGTTGACATGGCATGCACCACCCAAAAAAAAATTTGGGGGGGGGGGGGGGGGGGATGTGCTATGTCTCTTGTCAACCAGAGGAAGGGCTCTCACCCATGACATGTTACCATTGGTCGGGCTAGGTAGCGTTGATTGCCAGTTATTTTAGTGAGAGATCAAAGTACTTCGTTAGGCTTCAGGATTCGCCGGTTTAGCACCTTTTGGTTTCTTACTTTCTGCTTTTATATTTCACTTGTATTTTCATTTTCTAGTTTAAGATAAACTTGTATTTCAAAAAAAAGTGAAACTCTTGGTTGTTTAAGAAAAAAATGTCCATGTAATTTGAAAAACAAATCTTCATGTACCATAAAAAATGATGAATGTGTGTTCAACTTATATTTGAAAATGTTCATTGTTTATGTAAAAAAATCAACACGTATTTATAAAACTGCTCGTTGTGTATTTCAAAGATATTCAACATGTATTTGTACAATGTTGACGTCTATTTAAAAACTTCATATTTAGAAGTATTCACATTTCTTTTAAAGTGGAAATGGGAAATAGAAAATAATAAAAGAAGACAGAAAATAAATAGGGAAAACAAAAATAATAAAACAGAAGAGAGAGAGAAAAAATAAATTGTAAAAGAAAAAGGAAAGGAAAAAACAAAGAAAATGAAAACAAGAAAAGGACAACAAATTGAAATAAGAAGTAGAACAAAACAATTAGAACAAGGAAAAAGAAAAACTGCACCGATCAGTCCATGCAAACGAGCGCAAAAGCCCAAACGCACAGTAACAGAACCCATTGGAGAGGTCGCTACGGACGATACATAGAGTTTGGGCTTAAAAAAAAGACTTGTAGTGACTTTGTGGGCGATTTGGCATGTGCGGAGGAAGCTGATCCATGAAGGTGAACATCAGAGTCCAATGTCCACACATATGTTCATAAATTTGTCTCAAAAAAAGAACATATGTTCATAAATCGATACCTGAACGACCTCGAGATCGCAATCCCACATCTTTAGGTGAGGCCATCGGTGCAAGCACCTGCAGTAGCCAGAAGTTGGATCCCGCCACAGCCGGGGAATCACAAACTGAATGTAGATGCCGCAGTTGACAAGAATGGTCAGACGGGAGCTATATCGGTCGTGTGCCGCAACGAGGATGGTTTTATATGTGGGTTCATCGGCTCTTGTTTTCCAGGGGTTGACGGATCCTACAATTCTTGAAGCTCTTGCTTGGCGTGAAGTTCTCTCCCTAGCAAAGGATCTCATGCTGCAGCGATTCACAGTTGCCTCAGACTGTAAACGGTAGTAATGGACATCCACAATGGCACCATGGGCCCTATTGCATCGATTCTGAAGGAGATAGAGGAAACTTCTAGGGATTTTATTTCTTGCAATTTCGTTTTTGAAGGTAGGCTTTCGAATACGAAAGCACATAGGCTAGCTATAAATATGCTCTACACCTAGATGAGGGACGCCATTTGTGGCTGCTCCACCCTCATGACATTTCTGTTATTCCTGTAGGTTGAGTCATTGACCAATAAAGCAAAGCATGTGTTATCCCTAAAAAAAAAGGAGGGTGCCTTCGGTCCATCACTTAATTTCCGAAGGTTCCCTTCAAAAATTATTTCTTTTTTTGAACACAATACAATATAGACGCAGACACTCATTCCTATGAACACATGCACGTACATCCTATCCGTATGAGCACATCCAGGAGCTGGGCCGGCACATCATCTTGAGATTGATGAAGTCATCAAGACGCCTTCGTAGTTAAAAAAAACCTTCATTTCTAAAAGGATAATGATATAGTACATATCAACTGTCAACATAGATCATGTGCTACATTCCAATACCAGTGACAGACCCAGTGGGGGTGCCGTGGGTGCCCTGGCACCCACTCAAAAAATGCAAAACTTCTTTATATAGTATTAGTTAGTCTAATCCTGTGTGTTTGATAGAGCTTGAACGATAAACTGGTAATTTTGTATGGTTATACAAGGCATTTCTATAGTGAGTGATAAGTTGGCACCCCTTGTGGTCAAGCTCTAGGTCCGCCACTATCCAATAACAGTGGTGTACAGAGGAAGCTTGATTTCGGTTCTGTTTAAGTTATGTCAAGTTCAAGAATGCAAGTTTCTATGAATGTGTGCTACTATGATAAAATTTTGATTCTTTGATTAAGATTGTATTAGTAGTAGTTGCAGCTGCGGATACATAATCTAGCTCAGATATGTTGCGTGTAGTGCAAACTTTTTTTCACACAAAAAAAGAGTCCCCAATTTGTGGGATCAGAGCTCGATACCTACACGAAGACCATCTCATGACTAAACCATATCCGTCAGATGCTGGAGTCAGCAGTAAAAGAGTGCCTTAGGGTGTGTTTGGTTCAGGAACGAAGTGTAATGGAATGGAATGGTTCCGTTCCACGGGAATGGAATGGTTCCATCTCTGTGTTTAGTATGAATAATGAGGTGGAATGGAATGGTTACGTCTCAATGTTTGGTTGGTGGAATGGAATGGAATGAAATTTTTTCAAATTGATGTTTACTTTTTGTCAATATATGCAAAATTGATTGTATTTTGAGAAGCATTTCATTTAAATTCCAAAACAACATTTTCTTTTTCTTTTCATCACCACTAATTTGTAATTTGCTTCACAAATATTCTAATAAAACGACGTCTATATATAATTTTAATGCACAAATTTACAATTGCAAAAGGCAAAAGAAAACATGTGCAAATAGACAACGAAATTACAAATAAACAGAACAATTGCAAAAGGCAAGAACCGCTGCTCCTGGCACCCAAGCCGGCCGTCGTCGCCCGCCTCTCCAGCTGCCGGCTGAGCGCTGGATGCCGGCACTCGTCTTCACGGCCGCGAGCCATGCATCCACCACCTTGAAGCCAATTGGCGAGGAGACGACAAAGAGGAGCAGAGGACAACGCGGAGGAAGGAGAGGAGCAGAGGACGGCGCGGGGAAGGAGATGAGCGGTCGGCGGCGCGGGGGAAGGAGATGAGCGGCCGACGGCGCGGATCAAGGGAGAGAAGCAGCCGGCGGCGGGAGGTGAAAGCGCCTCGTGAGAGGCTGTTCCGGGTGATTCCTCCGATTTGAAGGAACGCGTGCGTTCGGCATATTGATGGTATATTCGTTTCGGGAGGACGAGTTGGTTCCGGTCCCTGATCCAACTAAACACGAGGACGAGGCCCAGGGACGGAATGGACCCATTCCATTCCGGCCCGTGATCGAAAGCAAACACACCCTTAGTGGCAATGGATGCCTGTTCCATTAATTGGATAGTGGCCATTCATTTGGCAGTGTATATTAAAATATGTAGGAGTATCATTTATAGTGTATTTCAATTTACTGATCAAATCCGTAGGAAGGCATTAACTTTACAGACTTCCATCCTAGGCAACAGGTTTTGTAGCTCGGCTCGCCAAAAATGACAGAAGCATTTTGAGAATCAACACAACTAGCTACAGTTGGAATAAAATCAAATATGTACAGATTGTGATTTATTTATTTTTGTCATGCTAACAATCCAGACCTGAGTATAGGTCATCCAACGCTTGGTACAGAAATTTAGCAGCATTTGGTTGCTCCAGATTCCCCATAAGTATATCACTGGTCGTCAGATACGGGTCGCCGTAGAACCGCAGATTGGCATCCATTCTGGTGGTAACAATGTTCCCTTCTAGTGAAACCCCGATAAATGCGCCTGTGAAGTCATCGAAAACCATCACAAATTAGTTGTAGGCTTGGCAGGACAGGTACATGCATGAGCAAGATGAACTATTACGAAGATTTACACTTGTACAGAGTTCTAAAATATCTCCTTTCTCCCAAGCTTGTTTACTCTTGGTATCAGGATGACTTTGTATACTGAGTTCATTGCTGGACTCCGATTTTTCAGACTGCGGGTATTACATATAAGTTATCCACCAAGAACACCATTTCTTACTCATCTCGTGTCAGGGTACCCTTATCTGGCTCTGTACAAGTTACGAACAAGAATACCATTTCTTACTTAACTCGTTCAGGGTACCCTTATCTGGCTCTGTGCATTTCAAGAATATAAAATTAAGAAGCAGACCACGGAATATAATTAAACCTCCGCTACACTAAAAAACGTTCAAAACTTTTGCAGGGCAGTAAATTTGTACCCAATAAACCGAAATAAAACAGATCTGGTGCTGAGCATTCAAATAGAAGTTAGCTTTCCTAATTTCGAGAATGTAAAACTTAAGTAGCCCCCGGTGGCCGCAGTGCCTAGCAAAGCAACTAGGGTGTCGTGTTGTAATATCCAGGTGTTGGCCTTCTTAGGCTTGTACAAATTATTTCTATCAATGCATCGAAATGCAAGGCTTTCGTGTTTTCTCAAAATTAAAAACGCAATACAAACAGAGCTTGACTTCACATGATAAAAGGAGCCTAAAATTTTGAATTGAACAAGAACATTACCTTTGCTGTGACTATATGTATAGCAAACTCCAGAGCCTTTATTACCAGCTCTCACATCAGCTTCTAATACTCTACCAACAGGTCCTGCTGCAGCACTTAAGCCTGCACCGAGTGAAAAATGCATCCGGCTACTGAAGGTCTTCACAGCTTCAGGACCATGAAGCACTATGATGAAATCCATCAACTCACCGCCAAGCTGTATGTTAAGATAAAACATGTACATGTAAGAGATCTGAACACATAATATTGAAATTACTAGGGAAGTACATGAACCATGTCCGAAATCATAAATTATCGATTTTAGGCAACAGTCACTGTCCAACATGTTTTTGCTCAGCCCAAGACCATGTTCTACACAAACATAGCAACTTCAACCTGATGTTTTATCTAAAATCAGGCAAAAACAAGAGGAAATATACCTAAATGCAAACACAGTTTCAGGGTTTCACTTAAAAAATAACACTGATAGAAACAAATAAACCATTCCATCCTAAGACATGAAACAAGTGTGTGTTTCATGTTTTCATCTAGGAAATTTTTAGATAGGAGAAATGCAGGGTTAAAAAAACATTTTTATCATACACCATTTGCCCTATGCCATGCAAGTAGTAGATTATGTCTGCAATTATCCCCACATCAAAGGGAACCAGTCTAACAATAAAAGATGTTGTATCTAATCAATTCATAGATTAGATGTTGACCACATGAAAGATACAGAGAAGAATTCTGCAACCAAGTTACTAACCTGTGCTCCCCATCCTAATCCAGCTGAAGCTATAGCAGAGGGTGGAGACCATGACCCATCTGATTTACGAGCAACTACTAAGCCAGTTCCAAGTTTGTATGTAAGAAATGCACCAGCTTTTACAACTGTCAAGATAGCAAGTCCACTTGCTCCACTAAGGACTGCACGTGGAATAGATTTTCTCGGGTTTATCCTTGAAACCTGCAATGCAGTATTTATTTTTTATTAAGTAGGTATTGCCATTAAACATGTAAATATGGCAGAGAAAATGGAAACATAATTTGGACACCTGACTGTAGCTCCTAAGGGATGCTGCTGCCTTGTATATCTCGTGTTCCAATGTTAATCCAATAGGCAAATTCAACCACCCTCTCGCAGAAGTCCAATCCATAACATCATGCTTTGCAGTTTGTGTCGCGTTGCTGACAGAATTTATCAGTAAGTTCTGCAATGGATCAAGCCTATCATAGCATGCATCGCAGACCCTTTGTGGGTTTCGCTCACGAAACTTGGCTGGCAAAAGACATCTGCCTTTTGAACATGCCTTGCAAAATATCCCTCCACAGAATCGACAATGATGCCTTCCACGAGTAATGGCAGTGAAAGAAGCAGAACACTGCATGCACGAGTCAGCATAGCTATCGGGCAGCCATTCTGGTGGTTCTGCCTCCAAAACAACCCTATAAATATTGTAACTCAGGGCTTCTTCATCCAGCAAAGGAGGAGCACTTGGCGCATAGACAGACGGATGCAAGGATGTATCTCCATCACTACCTGACCCCAAGAATGAGACACTAGAGTCCTTTGATTGTTGAATGCCATCATTTTTGCAAGTGCGGCCAATGATAGCAACTATGCCACCCAGCAGGTTTCTAATGTTAACTGGCTTTTGTGCCTTGTGCTGTTCATAGTCCCAATAATCATCAGGACATTCATATCCATCAAGAAAATCATTTCCGCCGTCAAAATCAAACGACTTCTGCCCGGACAGTTTTGACTCAATGGAGTTAACGACATTTCCAGCTGTTTCCCATGCCCCTTCCAGTTGCTGAGGCAGTGCCTTTCGATCAATGGAGTTCATGACATTGCCTATCGTGCCCATAACCTTGGAGTGGATCTGATCCTTGAGGCTGTCTTGAGCTCCTGGTACGGGCAACGAGTGATAAAAGGGAACCTCGCTGGAGGTTTTCATGGTCAGTGACTAGATATAACTTCCTGAAAGAAGAAAAACAGTATTACAATTATCAGCATAGACAATGACGATGACCTGATGGAGAATAATTACAGGTAAGTTGCTACTCCCTCGTTCACAGATGTAAGACATTTCGGCAGTTTAAATTAAACTGCCAAATCGTCTTACAATTGTGAACAGAGGGAGTAGATTCAAAGAGGGGGTGAGGCAAGTCATTATTATATAACTGTTCTAAAATGTCATATATGACTTGACAGGTGCTACTGCAGTTAGTAGTACTTGAAATGGGCGAAGGTTGTCCGGCCGCTCTCATCTAAAATCTTTCTTGGGCAGAGCCAGCTTTTGATTCCACACAGGGCAGTAGTGAAAGACTCAATTAGTATCACCTAATTTATACCACTGGTAAAAAAATAAAACTAATTTACCAGTTATTGCAAAAGAACAAGGTTGTACTGGGTCCACCCAATCTACCATAACTAGTAGTACGGTTGGGCAACAAGATTGGCAGCAATTGATCAAAGCATAACTCTAGAGACAAAACAACGGCCTCCGACAACCATCGCCGCCGGAAATCTCAGTGTGATGTATGTACCCAACTACCGCAGCTTGATACAGAGGATGAATAAAGACAGAAAGGACAACGGTTTGTAGTTTGTACGGCTGTTGCCAACTACTATGCCAAAACAGGCATGAGCAAAAGGAACTCGATTCGTACCAGCTAACTTATTGATTTAGGCTGCCGTGATTTACCGATAACGTCGGTAGCGCGATTCCACGAACCCTAGAAAGAACCCCCGGCACGGCAGCTACGGAGAGGGGACGCACGCGTGCGGAAGATACCAGGGATGGAGGGCGCACCTGCGATGCGGGAGCGGGGGAGAGCCGGAGCGAGAGGAAGAGCAGGCAAGCCGGAGACGAGGAATCGGAAGAGGGGGAAGAAGCTGGGCGGCGTTCGTGGTGGGGGGAAGAAGAGAAGGACGGAAGGGGGAAAGGGGAAGACCCCCGGGTTGGTTTAGCTTACGTGTTACGCCGTGGGTTCATTTTTATTTTTTTGAGCTGTGTACGCCGTGGCTTGATAATAAACCGTGGAAATTTTTTTACTGTGCATGCGTTCCTCCGCAAACTGCTCCAGTGCTCTCTCCCCCACCGTTTCCTCCTCCTCTTCCTCCTCTCCTCTGGTTGGCTGGTCGCGTGATCCATCCATCCGCCTCCCGGCCTCCTCTTCTCCATAGACGCATCGCTCCTTTCCGCCCGCATTTCTCAGGTAACAAAAGTTTCACTGTTCGCCCGAATCGTCCCGACGTTAAGTGATTGTAATGTGGTTCCCTTTCCTTTTTCCATCCTTTGATGCGTGGATTCTCTAGTCCTCGGTCTCGACCCTGGATTCTCTCGGTGTTAGTGAGAATGTGTAGGGATTGGTTGATTCATTTTTTTTTGGTCAGGAACAAGGGAGAGGGGCGACCAAACGTTGTTCATGTAAGTTAGGGATTGGCATGGTCATCAAGATGACCGGCCTGGCATAGAATTACGGATTCTGCTGATCCTTGAAGAGGAAATTTACAAAAACTTTATAAACTATATATATTCAGATGTAATTCATAGGAAAATTCCTATTTATACCAAGCTCTGTTGACAAAGCACTGTCTAGGTGACGCTTAGGCACAAAGCCTATGCAGGACAATCAAGAAATTGTACGCTCCAAAATAAATTATTCCATATGAAACTGGCATGTCAAATGAGACATGCTGAACTTTATACTTAATTCAGATGTTGTTTGTGCAAAATTACATGTGATACTTAATTTTACATGCATGGAGCTAAGTATTGAAATTCATCACCATTATATTTGCCATATAATTTGAATGAGTTGATTATCTTATGGCGTCTACTTTTACTAGTCCTATTCCAGATGTGCAATAGGCTCTCACTACTAATGTTAAATAGGTTAGTAGGTCTACTAAAAAGAGCTTTACAAAATGTCAATGACAAAAGAAAAATACAAAAGTTCCTTCTGCCGTTCTTCACCGAGGATGCTTGACTATTTTGGATGTGTCTATCTATTGAAATGTATTGTGTTGAACTTATTTTATGATCTACTCTGAAAAATAACCACAGACATAGGAAAAAATGGGTTGGCCAAACAAAATAAAATAGGCAAAGGCTAGTTTAAAAGGCTACATCATCATAATCCACCTTAATGTCGAGCATTGAATGTTACCTATACACCTATTATTGACACAAATTCTCATTTGTTTTCTCAACTGTATCACTTAATCCTAGCACGCCCGTTCTTTAGCTAAGGGATGACAAGCCGTTGCCATATCATCTGTATTTATTTCTTCCAACTTAGTAAATATGTTGGTTGCCAATGATAACAAAATACCGAGCCATGATGTTGTGAGTACCTAATGGAATCACCTATTTTCCTTGATCCAGACATTGTTACAAGTGCTCCTCTTAAAGGCAAAACGGGCTAGGGATGTAGTATTGGAATAGTATTTTTTTGTTCTAAATATGCTACTTTTATGTATTGCCAAGCTCTAGGTCGTTTCTTGTTTAGGTTTTTCCCGTTGATTCTGAAGCTATTTTGCCATTGTCGTTTTTTTTCTCAATGCAATACCATGTAGTTTTCCTTAATGTATGTTCTCTAAATTTTACTTCTATTAGAAACTGATAAGTAAACTATTGTTTGTATCATAGCATGTCATCCTCTGACAACCCCAAGAAAGTTGACAAAGACCAGGATGAAGGAGAGGGAGGATTCTTCGACAAAGTTAAGGATTTCATCTCAGACATTGGAGAAAAGATTGAAGAAGCAGTCAGCTTTGGAAAGCCTACTGCTGACGTTACTGGAATCCACATACCTCAAATTAGTCTTGAGAAGGTAGAGCTCATTGCTGATGTTCTGATTACAAACCCAAACCCTGTACCCATCCCTCTTGTCGACGTCGAATACCTTATTGAAAGCGAAGGGAGGAAGCTCATGTCCGGAGCAATCCCAGATGCTGGAACCATCGATGCACATGGCTCAGAGACTGTCAAAATCCCCGTGTTGCTCATCTATGATGACATCAAGAGCACATATGGTGACATAAAGCCCGGGAGCATCATCCCTTACTTGGTCAAAGTTATTCTCCATGTTGATGTCCCAGTCATTGGCAGGATCTCCTTACCTCTCGAGAAAGCCGGTGAGATCCCTGTGCCTTACAAGCCAGACGTTGATATTAGCAAGATCAAGTTTGAGAAGTTTTCTTTCGAGGAGGCGACCGCGACTCTACATCTGAATCTCGACAACAAGAATGACTTTGACCTGGGACTTAATGCCCTGGATTATGAGATCTGGCTCTCCAATGTGAGCATTGCTTCTGCTGAGACGAAAGAATCTACAAACATTAAAAAGCAGGAAGTAACGACCATGACCTTGCCGATCAGCTTCAGGCCTAAGGATTTTGGGTCTGCTATGTGGGATATGATAAGGGGAAAGGGCACTGGTTACACCATAAAGGGGCATATTGACGTGAACACTCCCTTTGGACACATGAAGATACCTATTAGCAGAGAAGGTGGAACAACTCGACTAAAGAAGGAAGACGATGACGACGATAACGATGAGGTATACTATGTTAGTTTCTATAGTGTTTCATCTACAATTTCCATTAGACATTCATCAAATATTGACTTGATAAATACTTGCATGTACATTTGGATATCCATATCACTTGTATCTTACCCATTGCCACTTTATCCAGGACTAAAAATTGAAGAAATGCACTTTCCTGGAACAGAGTTAATGCTTTGAAGTTTTAACAAATGGCGCCCTATGACTCGAGAGCACTTTGTTCTTACATTTGAATCGCTGCTAACTGTGAGAATTTCGAGATATAAAAGATTGTGTAACACTTATCTCGTCTTGACACTTTTTGTATTTGTGATTCCAATTTGGGGTCAAGAAGTAATTAAGATGTTCAATGATACAAAGTCGTTGTTGTTTGGAGTTTCTCTACTATTGCTCTGACATTCGATTATATGGGGAAAACAATTTGCTTCCAAAGAGTCCAAGCAACGAGGGAAATAACTAAGGTGGCGCTGGCATGGAGTCTACAACACCCCCCCCCCCGGGTTGGGTCACATCTCCAAGGTCTATGCGTATGCAGAAATATAGAGTAGCACATGACATTGGTGTGCCGCGGCTTATTGGTAAGAGAAAGTGCAAAGTCTACTAGTGTACTCTGCTCAATTTATTGTGGTAGCCTTGTACTCTTGTGTAGATGTTTACAAACAGTCTCATCATAGATTGAGATGTCCTGTCTGATGGCTTGTGTTCATAGGTAGATGAATTTATCTAAAATAGAAAAGGGAATACTCAACACATGCAAGTGTAGGTCGAGGACTGCTACTAGACTTCACTTCTATGCGATAAAAATTCAAAGTTTGTTATGCACATTAGTGGCACACAACATAGACACGGGGACCTAGTTTCACATTATAAAGAAAACACAACGCGACAAGTTGTGCCTTCCCTTCTACTCCTCTACTACCGGCGACTACACACAAGTCGCTGACCTGCAGGGCTGTGAAGGCGATGGAGCCGACCATGCGTGAGCGGCGACGCCTGGCACGCCACGGGGGAGCCGAGCTGCGAGGAGACGAGGGAGAGGGGAATGCGATGGTGGCGCAGGCTTGCTAGCGTCCGCTTGTGGCGGGTCGGCGCGACGCATAGTGGCGCAATCGAGACTCGGTCCCTGGCGCAATGGCGATGTGCACCCCTCATCAAAAAGGAGAGAGAGATAGACTGAGTGGGAAGAAAGAAATGTGGTTGTGGATGTGGCTTTGATGGGTGCAGGACAGTCCTGACATAAGATTAGGCTTTTTTCTTTCTCCTTGTTGTACGAGTTGTCCACATGGGTGGTTATAGATGCTCTAAGAAACATAATTAAGGAAATACATATGCTTTAATAGGATGTTTTTTAGGGTGAGATGATGATTTTAAGAGAACAACGACTGTCCTAGTCAGCGAGACAGGGTTTAATCCGATAGTAACGGGCGTCGCCTTGATCCGTGCAGGTTGAATCGAGCTACCATATTTGACGCAAAACCTATATATTTTTTCTTATAGCGAGTGCATCGTCTGTCATGCTTAAAGCTTTTCCCCTGCCGTGTAGTTACCGGGCCAGCCTATTTTCTTCTTCGCGTCGAGCAAGGCGATTTCTTCTCCTTCTCGGTCGAGACGTGGTGGTCGACGTACTGGTTGCTTCTTGTTTTTTCCTTTTTCTGTTTTCTTTGTTTCTTCATATTTTTTATTTTTTTGCCTTTCTTCGTTTTTTCACCAATTTTTTCGTCTCTTTAACTGTTTTCATTTCTCTTTGTTTCTTTTCTTGGATTTTACTATTTTTTTCATTCCTTCTTCATTTTTTCTTTCTGGATTTTCATTGGTTTTCTTATTTCTTTTTGTTCCTTTCTCGGTTTTCTCTATTTTCATTCTTTTGCATTTGTTTTCTTTATTTTTACTTTTTAAGATTTTATATGTTTTTCATCCTGGTTTTTATTGTGTTTCTTTATTTTTATTGGTTTCTTTATCGATTTTCATGGGTTACCTTTTTCTTCAACCCATGTCATTTTTTTTCAGTACACATTCAGTTAATTGGTGCGGAGGGCCATCTAACCAATCAATCGAGGCAGGGGTTTGGTGCTATCGGCCTCAACATCCAACAAAAACAATCGAGGCCCATCTCCGCCCCCTACTAATCAATCGAGGCCCATCTACCAAAAAAAAAATCGAAGCCCTTCTCTTGCCGGGCGAGGCTAGGGCTCCGATAGTGGGGCGCCATGGCGGCGGGCGACGGCGGCGACACGGTGGCGCTGCCTACGGAAGTCGCCGCACTCCGGCTGCGCATACTGGTGCGGAGTGCTAGCTGTTACTTTGCTATATCCCCCCCCCCCCCCCCCCCCCCCCCCCCCCCCCCCCCCTTATCGTGCTTTTGGTTAATTGGTATGTTTTGGTGAATTCGATCTGGTTAGGAGTTGGAGAGGGAGAACCAGAGGCTTGCCCAGATTGTTTCCACCTGCAGCTGCAGCTCCAAGGTAAGACAAGAAGCTTCAAGCGGTTTCATTCCTTTACGCAGATGACACCTTTGGCTGATTACTCCTCTCGCCATTGCTCTGAACGATGATTCCCATTCCACTTATGGCTATTCTATTCAGTCAATAGTGTTGTTGGAGGGTTAAGGAGAGCTCTGCTTATGCTAAGTACGAGCTCCGGAGAGTAATTATGAAGTCCTGGATTTATGTGAATGATAGTGCTAATTACTCCATAGTGTCTTTTGTGCTGTATATGAGCTCTTTGCCAAGTAAATTTAATAAATCCCAATGTAATCAGGACTCCATAGTGTCTTCACACATGCATACTAAATAAGTATAATGGCAAAAGTGATGCACATAAGTGTAAAGTTAAACGTTGTTAATTGTTATACAGCAATACTTGCGTATTGATTGATGTTGATGCTTGTTATGTAACATCAAGTTATTGCTTTGTCGATGCTTTGTTAACTTTCCACTTTTATAGGAGGGCAATATACCATCTTCTTTAGCTGAGAGCCGTGATCAACAAGTGCTGAAGAATGTAAAATCACACGAAAGTAGAACCTCAGACCATGGCGTAAGCCTTCCATTCGATCACATGACGATATCTACTGAAAATCAAGCACTGGTACACATTCTGAAACAAACTATTGTATACATAACTTTGCTTTCTATCTGATCTAACTCGTGCATATGCATCCGACTTATAGTGCAATGTTAAAGGGGAAGGGCATGATGATTTATCTAAAATTCGAAGGAAGCATTCTAAAAGAACAGGTATAACTTAAGACATGTTAACTGCATTAATTGTAAGGCACTTTTTTTATTAATGAACTCTGTCTGTTTTTTGTTTGCCACTCAATTAGATAGAAACTAAGTATGCTCAATATGTATCTATTGATATTAATGGGATATACTCTCCCCCTCAATTATTTGAAAATCACTGATTTTTTGTTTACCTTACAGGTCGCCAACAAGGGAATGTAAGCCACTGCCAAAAGCGATTAATTGCTCTGAAAATCATGTACTTTGGCCAGAGGTATGATTGTATTTTTAACAGGAAGTCGATGCTTAGTTTGCACTGTATTTTTTTACTATTACGTGGAATTCTACTGACACCTGCATCTGCTCTCTGTTCTTTGCTATTTCTGTCTGTAACCCTTTTCGTTGTGCTTAGCCCCTTCTTCATGCTTTTCTTATAGCACCATTGTTCTTGTGCAGATTCTATGGCTTTGCTTCGGAAGCCCACACAGAGCCGACAGTCGAGGTAATTCTCCTATGAACTATTTCTTTGCTTTTTCCAAAGGCATCTAAGATTTTCTGAAGGGCTTCTATCTTGGTCCTCTCAGTCTGAGATTTTCAAAGCAATTGAAAGAGCAAGACTACTGGTTGGAAGCAGGGAAGATTCATGCTATTCTAGGTGTGGAAGAACTGACAAAGGAGTTTCTGCCACTGGACAGGTAACTGCATTTGTGTAGGTAGCTTAATGTTGGATTGCCAGCTCACACATGATAATTATCAAGTTCTTGTCTCGTATATGCTTACATTACTGATAGTACTAGCTCATATATGTTCCAGAGTTATTTTTATATCTTATTTTTATGTTTAAGTAGCACTTTCAAGTGTCTATAACAGAAATCGTGTCTTTTGAATTGGCATTGCTACTGTTTATAGAATGTTATGTGCAGAAGTACATGAGCACCTATGTGATAAGATCGCTGTAATGTCACAATTATGTAGTTGACATCTTGAAATTAGGACAATACTTTTTTTAGAAACAATGAAGATATTTTTTAGCTCGGGCCTTAAGCTAATCAGAGTTAAGATCTACAACTGTTGATTTCTTTGGATTGTTAGGCCTCTATATGGAAAATAAGTAGTGTTCCTTTGTCTCCATGATGCAATTACCATTGTTGATTTTCAACAATATCTGGGGTACAGAAGACAGTAACGTAATACTATGTAAAGAAGTAACCTATGCCTAAGCATGCAGTACCCCACATGTTACACTCAATGTGGGTGACTTGTAGTGAAATGAGACGTTATTTGTTAGCATATTCATTCATGTGTTTTTCCTAAGAGCATTGATGGTTTAAACAATGCGTTAATTACACAGTACTCCCTCCGTTCCGAATTACTTGTCTTAGATTTGTCTAGATACGGAGGTATCTAGCACTAAAATAAGTCTAGATACATCCGTATCTAGACAAATCCAAGACAAGTAATTCGGAACGGAGGGAGTATATCTCTGAAACAAAATGGGCATGGCATGTTACAAACTTACAATGTCCATGCACAAATAAACTAGCCATAGAGTGGGCACCCTATGCGTAGGTACAGAGCTGACCCTTATCAGTATAATAGTGCGGAAGTACTATTCAAGGCCAATGCTATGTTATTTCCATGTGACTGATCCATAAACTTCTTTAAAGACATGATTGGTGAAAGATGTAGAAGGTTTATGCATGTCCGTAAAGAGAGATCTGAATGACTGGAATATCAGCAAAGAACTAGCCATGGATTGGGGTGCGTGGAAGTTAGCTATCCACGTGCCAGAACCATGACTTGGTTTCAAGATCTTATGGGTTTTAACTCTAGCCTACCCCAACTTATCTCGGACTGAAATGCTTTATTGTTATGCATCCTGCATGGCATATTCTTTTAGGTACGGAAAGAGAGTGTTGTTTTGGAGTTGTGCAGAAATTAGTGCTTTTTTGGAAATACAATTTTGTCTATGAACTAAGACTCCATGTTGCAACATGCAGGTAATATCCTTATATCTGCGATCAAATTTAAAAGATGCAGGAGAGAATATATTGGGTGAAAGATCTGGTATGCTTCTGCCTTCTTGTAACTCTCCATAATAGTGATAGCAACAAATAAATCAATGTCATAATCTTTGTTGCTCAATCAAATTGTTACCTTGATAATAGATAAGTCCCTAGCATTCTCCTATTATAATAAAACGTAAGCTCAGTTTGCGGTTGCTAAACTGTGCTGTTCTGTGCTTATTTTGTAATCTGTTTTTGAAGTTAGCCACAAAAGTACGCAAAAGCGGATCAAATAAACACTAAAATATGAAAAAGCTGGTTGGACAAATGGGATCATCCTTATCCACTGCAATACCAAATGCAACCATAATATGTTATTTTCGTGGTAGTTTTCATCATTCAAAGTCAGACATCTCACTAGCATCTTTCACATCCATGCAATCATCCTCTGCCAGACTAAATCTTGTGCTTTGTTCCTTTCAGAAATCGATTATGTAAGTGTATTGAATAGAAATCTTCCAAGAGATATACGTGTAATAGGTTGGTGTCCTGTTGCAGCAGACTTTCTTGCAAGGTTAGCTTGAATTCTATGTTTAGTACTTTTTTGGTTGCTGAGTGTAAGAGGCGTTCTTACGCAAATGGCTTCGACAAAAGATTAGATGTTTCTTCCTTGCTTCTTCCCTCTTTTCTTATCTCCCTTTTTGATCATGCTATTTATTACCTAGTTGTACCCTGTTCCTGAGTAATTGGAATTTGATTTCTTGGCCCACTTTTTTTTTGCAGATTCTCCTGCTTGGGTAGGGAATATAAATACCTGTTTTGGAAGCGGGGCTTGGATGTATCGGTAACTATGTTAGCCTTGATTTCTGTACTTTGCTACATTTGCCATTTTTACCGAGCCATTGACTTTAAATTGTCAACAGAAAATGCAGAAAGCTGCATTTAAATTCATTGGGGAACATGACTTCAGGAATTTCTGTAAGATGGATGCAGCAAATGTGAGCAACTACAAGCGATACATTACAGATTTTAATATTTCTGCTTGTGACCAAAGGTTAAATTGCATTTCCCTTCTTTCTAGTTACAAACATGTGATTCATGTAATACCTGAACTAAATAATGGAAGTGCTCTGTATTTCAAGGTCCAACCATGATGAGCTGTGGTCCATGAATATCAGGGGTAGCGCCTTTCTGTGGCATCAAGTTCGTTGCATGGCAGCTGTTCTGTTTTTTGTAGGTCAAGGCCTTGAATCACCTTGTGTGAGTATTTTTTCCCTCTTTCTGAAGCTTCCTTTTATTTTTTCGAACAGTGAAGTGAATTACACAATTGAACTTGGCGCAGAAGTTCCTTTGTCTCATTTGTTTGGATTATTTACATTCAGTAGCTTGTTTATTTTGGTACAGGTAGTTGACTCATTGCTGGATATTACCAAGACTCCTAGAAAACCTCAATATACAATGGCACCAGAGCTTCCATTGATTCTACGATCTTGTCTATTCGATGGAGTCAGCTTCATGTGTTCATCAGGTATGTCTCTGAAAATTTGGCGTTTGACTCTATACCCTTCCAGGGAGTATTTTCAGCCTTGAAATATAGTTGTACTATTGATCTGCTAACATCATGTCTTCATTCCTTGCTCGGTGAACTCTGTGATTTTCCTGCTGCTTCCAGTATATGGATTATATTGTAAAAAATAGTGAGATTTTAGATCACAGTGAGCATTATATCATCCTTTTATGATTAATTATGCATGCATTCTTGAGAATTAAATAAGATTTAACAGCAGTGGGATAGCATTGCCTGACAGTAAATGAAATATACTCGTCTCATATAACTTATGACCATGACATGATATTTTCACAAAAATGGAACCTTCATTTCGGAAATACTTGGTGTCAGTTCTGTTATATTGAGTAAAGTGAAGACCGTCTAGGGATTTTATTATCTATCTGCAATAATTCTATTTTTTGTGTGACATAACTAATTCCAGTGCGCTTTATTCCTGTTTAGATGCCAATCAGGCTTTGATTGAACACTTGAAGGATGAACACCATCAGTATATGCTCCAAGCTGCCATATTTGATGAGGCTTTGACCTGTTTATCTATTCCAGGTACATACATTTAGATCTTTGTGTAACTTTACTGTAATATTTTTGTGATCTGAAAGGAGTTAGATGTAAATGCAGAGCCTAATCCACTTGAATACCCTAAGAAGAAGAGAAAACACATCCCTCTCCTGTCACGGGAAGCTGAACGTAAGTTTTTTATCGTGTGAATTTGCAAAACATCTTTCGTCTTTACATCTTTTATAAGCGGAACAATGCTGTCTTAACACCAGTCTCTGTCAGGAGTCAACACTCTTTAACTTTCTAACACTTTGCTATAACAGCTCCAATGATGTATGCATAATTATCCTCTTCAGCGTCAACGCTTGATAACCTCTTTATTTCGACGCATTTGATTCAACCCTCTTGTTTGTACTTTGCATGTGAAAATGCATTTGCTAATACTTTCACGTTCCAGCTTCTTACGAGGAACGCAGAGCAAGAGTAAAAGCTAAGTCAGCAAATGTGTAGTTGAGTGGCTACCTTAAGTAGCACACTAAGAGTTTGGCCTTCGAAGATCGGCGCGGCTGACTGGCTGAGTGTTATAATCAATCCAGCATCAAGGTAATTTTGCCTTCCTGTTCCAGTCAATTCGAGAAATACGCAAACAAATGCCTGCCTGCATGCTCACGTAATTCACTTAAATCCTTGTTCAGGGGCAATCTCCTCATCAGAACGTCTCTCCTTGAAGCTTGTGTTCTTACTGTGTGCACTTCTGGGACGGGCTAAAGTGTTACGTGGCGATGGGGAATCGACAAAAGAAGTTCATCGTTCAGATCTCCTTCAAGTTTTGTAGGTTCTTCACCACCCTTCACCATCTACCAGCCTTCTGACAGAACTTGATATGGATCATACATAGTACATACTATAATTTCTCAGGCGGCAATGCTTGGTCCCTTGGCATTGCTTTTGTACCAGCGGTTGGCTGCAAGATGGCGACCTTTTATTTTGCACTATGCAGCGCCAATTGTGTCATGTGATGGCTGGCTCGTGCTCTTCCTTTTTTTTTAGGCCTGAAACATGTAATGATTTCCTCCAAAAGATTCATAAATTCTGAAATGCTGGGATCGTCTGGCTGTAACAATCAAATCGAATCTAGAACAGCAATGCACATGGTAAGAGAGTAGTAGTGCACCGTATCGAGCAGAGACGGTAAAAGAAAATATGGCAGTGCTAGGTGCCGGCTGATCGGCGCAGGGGCCAGATCGGTCGCCTCCATCATAATACAACTGGATTGCTGATAGCCGTTGAATCACCCTTCCGTGTCGTTCTCTTCTCGCATCTCATCCAGCCCCACGCCGAGTGGTATCAAAGCTTGTAGCGCCGTTGTTGCCCCTTCCCTTCTTGTCCTCATCGATGTGCACGTTGACTGGCTTGTACTATTGCCGTTCACGTGGATTGCTGGTTCCAGCAAATTGCCTTGCTGGTCGGAGCAGAACGTCTCCCCAGTCCCAGCATTGTGGATGTGGCGTGTATCATGGCGTGCATATGGTTCTTGGGTGGAACTAAGTACTATCTTCGTCTAGGTTTATCAGGCCCATTCATATTTTGCGTCAAACTTTGATCATCTATTTAATTAAAATATATAAAATATACATTGCAAAAAATATATTGTTGAATTTGCATTTGAAAGAGGTTTTCAATGTATAATACATAATGTACATTTTTCTAATTAAATACATATAATCAAATTTTAGTCCACAATAAGAGATGGCCTAAGAAACCTTGTTGGGTAGAAAAGAAAGAACCGCTGACGTAGGCCTTGTTTGGTTCAGCTTTTATCGACGGATTTCGCTGCCGCGTAGTAGAATCTGAATCAAAGGGCGAACCCAGCAGAATCCGATTCCAGAAATCCGCTGCCAAAATCTGAACCAAAAAAGGAAGCAATTCAGGACGTGCTTTCCAAAATCTAATTTCGCCGCGGGCCAAAATCTGAAAAAGCTGTATCAGCTGGTTTGCCAAATGACCTACATTTTTTTCACATTAGATTTTCCACAACTGCTTTTAGAAATCCACAGCCGAACCAAACAGGGCCGTAACCTACTCAACCCTATTTACTCTCAACAAAAAACACTCTACACAAGGCGGCAAACCTCTCACCTCTCGTAAGCACGGGCGCACAGCGATGGGGCGAAAGGGCAGACGGCCGCACTTCCCCGGCTAATCCGGCCTTGGCCTCGACCTCGATGGTGCAAGGGCGTCGACGGTAACGCCGGCCTCCTCCTCCTCCGGAGAATTCGTATCTCAGGATAGGTGAGCCACTGCCCGACCACGTCCATCACTCGAGATCTCTCGCACACCGAAAGGAAAACCTACCTTGTAACCGCGGTACACGTAGTAGTAGCTGTGGCGATGATGTTTCTGCGCCCACGAAGTCACTTCGGACTCGACGCCGAAAGCTCGATCGATCTGCTCCTCCCATTCCGTCCGACGTCCGCAGGCGAGTCAGGTTTCGGGAAGATAGTAGGGGCTGACTTAGTGGAGCCATCTGCCGCGCCGCCAAACTTGTTATGCTGCGGCTGATCGGCCAAAGGCGTCGGATCCATGGCTTGGGGTACGCGTGGGATGGGACGGTTAAGAACCCACGAACCTGATTTAAACTGAAACCGGTAGTAGATGTTACCCTCCCAAAACAGGCAGTGGCGTAGCCAGGTTGGAGGCAAGCCCCAGGCCAACATCATTGCTACAATAGTAACCAATATTTTCTCCGTCTGAAAAAGCTTGTCCCTCAAATGAATGTATCTAGCACAAAGTTAATGCTAGATACATCAATTTCAGGGACAAGTTTTTCCGAACGAAGGGAGTATCAAACAGTGATTATGTAGCTACAATCAACAAAGGGGCGAGCCGGCACGCCCCAGGCCATGGCCCTGGTAGCCCAGGGCCTGGCTACGCCTCTGAAAATAGGTATTGACTTTGGTACATATCAGTGCTTATATTGGTGGCAGCACTACTAGCTTCATGCCTTAAGTCTGAATATGGTTGATTATTTGTGAACACACTGTTTTTTTACTTTCAAATAATCCTGCTATTCTTGAGTTTGCTTCATTTGTTTACGCGCAGTTGCCGATTTGGGGGATAATTTGTTGATCATGGTGCTGTTCGAGACCCCCTCTGGCTTTGCAACTTTCTATGCTGACGGGATCAGTCTCTACGAACCAGACGCCATGAAGGTGCGCGCTTTGTTCTTCCTTGCGTGACTTGCGTCACTAGCCTGTGCTTTGCTGATCTTGTTTTTTAACCTTGCTCTTGTTCTCATTGACCTACTTTTTTCTGGATCCTCACTCTCTCATGCAGAATTTATGGGGAAACTTCGTCACGGAAAATAGGGCAGACCATGTTAGTTCCACCTTCCTTTTTCCCTTTCTATTGTTGTAATTTCTTAATGTTGCTTAACACCAACTCAAAAGAACTTGCATCGTCGTGCATGATTGACATTTTTTGTTACTTGTTTGGCATTATAAGGAGAGCATTCTGAACACAGGCTCATTGCTTAATTAACATGCTCAAATGCATTTTCTAGCTCGTAAGGCTAACCTTAAGAAATACTCTCTCCGTTTGGAATTACTTGTCTCGGAAATAGATGTATCTAGAATTAAAATACGTCTAGATACATCCATTTCTGCGACAAGTAATTCCGAACGGAGGGAGTATGTCATGTGATGTTGGTACATGTATACTAACAAAGAACAACCGCCACAGGCTTATTTTCAGTGCTTGATTGAACCCATACATGGTATGGTACTACCACCAAAAAATACTGTCATGGTTCAACATGCATTTTATTACCTTGAACACATGAATTTATTCTGAATTGGCTTTAAAATTCACACAAGGACATAAGTGTGGTCAAGTCGCATATGTGGGAAGATTCCATTTCTGCAACATAGGTCCCACATGTCACTGACTAGGAAAATGTGTTAGAACATTAGGGTTGGCGGTCTACCCCTTATTCCTCTGGCTTATCCGTGGTGCCGTTCACAATTCGCGTATCCGAGACTAGGGGGTAGGGACTTTCTTATATGTCTTTTCAAAGAGTCCACCTCTTATACAGATAAGATTCCTAATCGTTACAACTAGTTTCAGGATAGAGTCCAGATCAAATTACCAACCACGATCATATTTGTCTGTTAATGGATTCTACCCGTTATGTCCCCGGAGCATGCGCTTGTGAGCAACGCGCCATAATAGAGTGTAAATTCTTCTATGTAGATCAACATTAGGGCTATAATCTAATTATACGATCTATCTCCTTCCAATCATCAGTGTACCTGGATAGTCTTTCCGATATAAATAGTGTATTGTATTCCACTGATAATCGACCAACTTCCTTAAGCATATACTCCATGTTAACATGTAAAGCAATTCCATGTATAAATACATGTATAAATTCCATAATGAGGTATTTCGAATATTTATAATTCTTAGTAATTTGAATATAGTAGGGTTTGCGGTCTTAATGTTCTAACAAAATGTTGCAAGATTCCCTTCCGCGTGGTGGCAAAGTTGATCGCCTAACCTCTGTATGTTTGGCTAAAAGCTTGGTGAATGGTGGCAACCTTAGTACACCAACCAAGCAGACCCATAAGTATCTGTACAATTGAGATGTAACTACTGATTCTACATGCATGATGTCTGAATCCTTGTTTCTTTAGCCTGTTTGACAACCTTGTCCATATTCATTATGTTATCAGATAATTTGGCGAAAAGACTTCCAAGTATTTACGGACAAGGCTGCTGCCATTAACCTCGATGATGGTATCGACAGTCAGCTTACTGACATGCTCTTGAAGTGGCACCAACCCGGGCAGAAATTGGCTGTTGGAAAGCCTGAATATAAAACGATCATTGAAGCAAGATTGGTAAGTGTAATAAGCTCCGTGTTTTTTCCCCATTGGCTCAACAATTTTGAGCACCATTTTTGTTGTGGCTTTTTTCAGGGAATACCCTGCCTGTTTGACGAACTTGTGCTGGACGGAGTAAATTGCAAAAAACCACTACAATTGGGGACCCTAATTCAGAAAACCACCATCTTTCGTTTTTTTTCAAAAAACCGCTACGTTTGTGCTGACAGTTTTCAAATGACGCTGATTCACTCGTTTGCCGCGTCTGAGTGCAAACCTGACCGGTTGGGCCCGCTGTCAGGGGCCACGTGGACAGGAGGCGACGACGCGCGTGACGGGCGCCGTTAGACGGCGTCGCACAAGACCTAGCGACCCGGTCCAGCCGCACCCAGTTCCCCCCCCCTCTCTCTCTCTCTCTCGCTTAGGTCTCTGCCTTCGACCCCTTCCGCCGCTCGTTTCTCGCCGCCGGCCGCCGCTCGCCGCAGCCATGGTCTCCTGGAAAGACGGCGAAACCAGCAGCGACGAATCTGTCTCTCCCCTTTTCAAGTCGCACACAGAGGAAACCTACGTGAGTACCATTTTCTCGCAAATTATGGTTAGGGTTTTCTTCGATTTGAGCATTGTTTTCACCTCTGTGATTGGGGATTGAGCACCATATCTGCTGTATTGCACTATTGTAGATCCCACAGACCATTGTCGACCCAGAGTGGTGCGGCATTGTGGCCGGAGGGCCGTTGTGCTGTCACAACGCTCCTGTGCAGAGGGCTGTTGTCTTCCAAGGAATAAACACTGGCCGTAGGTTTTACGGATGCGGTAATGAGGTTAGTTGTAGGTCCTGTATTTGCAATTTACATGGTACACTGAATATAGGTGTTATCTGAATATATGTGTTTTTCTCTATTAACTGAAGAGATGAAGATTATGCAAATCTTGTAGTTGGTGCCCAGTTCTCTGAATATATGTTTTTTTCTCTGCTAACTGAATATAGCTGTTTACTTAGTTATCTGTATATGTTGTTTTATCTGCTGTTATGAGGAAAGAATCTATCATTTTTAATGAATGCTTATCTGAATATAGGTGTTAAATGAGCTCAGTTAACTGAATATATATAGATGTTCACTGAATATAGTCAGAATTATTTCTCTTGAATGTGTTATGAGCTCAGTTAATTGACTTATTTGAATGTGTTGTCCTGCTGCTCAGTATGGTGTGGTAAGAACTATTTCTCTTGAGTTTAATAAATGCTAAGTAATTATTGTTATCACAGGAAGGAGATAATTGTGGTCTGGTGCAGTGGATTGACCCAGAATGGCCAGAACCCATGAAAAATGCACTTCGCAAACTTTGGGATATGTATGACAGAGTAGCAAAGAGAATGCAGCTCAAGAAAAGTTCATACTCAAACTGGCAGAAGAGAAGAAGCTAATCCAGGAGAAGCACCACAACCACATCAAGGAAACAAGCAATTTTTTTGCAACAATTCATAAAAATGTGACGAGGGAGAATTACCAGAAGATTATGCAGGATGGTCATGTAGAGAATGCTGTACTTCAAACCCAGGAAGAGATGGCTAAGCTTGAGAAAGACAATAATGAGCTGAGGACATCACTCCAAGTCATTAAGCAGAGCAATGATGAACTTGTTAGCAATTGGAAGAAACATGTAGCAGATGAAGGTCTTCAACAGATTGAACAGATGAAGAAAGAGAAGAAAAAGCTAGAATATATCATAGCTGATTTGCTGAAGGATGGGGAGGCAAACAAGGTTAAGTTGAGGAAAATCAAAGAACTCTGTGATGGGTGAGTAATTTGTTGGCATAATGTATGCGGCCAACAAGGTTGAACTAAGTTTGCTTGGTTGTATTGTCTTGAACTATGTTGTTTCTGTTGAACTAAGTACTTTCTGTTGAACTAAGTACTCTGTTTTGTGTAATGGAATTAATCAGGACCTTAGTAGTATGATCTTTAATTGTAATGGATTATTATGTAAGATGTGAACACTAGTCGAGAGGCTAGGAATTATGATGTTAGCTCAATGTGATCATATGGTATTGTGTTGTTAATGTGCATTGTGATCCAAATTGATCATATACTTCATGTCATTTTGTCGAGTCTTTCGTCGACGGCCGTCGAGAGGCTTGGCTAACCCTAAGTGATGGATGCCTTTCATCGACGGCCGTCGAGAGGCTTGGCTAACCCTAGTTGATGGATGCCTTTCGTCGACGGCCGTCGAGAGGCTTGGCTAACCCTAGTTGATGGATGCCTTTCCTCGACGGCCGTCGAGAGGCTTGGCTAACCCTAGTTGATGGATGCCTTTCGTCGACGGCCGTCGAGAGGCTTGGCTAACCCTAGTTGATGGATGCCTTTCGTCGACGACCGTCGAGAGGCTTGGCTAACCCTAAGTGATGGATGCCTTTCGTCGACGGCCGTCGAGAGGCTTGGCTAACACTAAGTGATGCTTGGGTAACCGTAGCCTCTCGACAACCGTCAATGAAAGGGCATCTACACTTTGTGATAACCATTCAACATATTTAACAACAACATCATATAATGTTTAGCAACATCACAGGAAGTTCACATTAAACAAACATGACCTTATGCTTGCCAATATCACAACAAGTTCCACAAATCTTGCCAACATGATAGCAAGTTCACATAAAATGACAGGTTCCACTAATCTTGCCAATATCACAACAAGTTCACATAAAACTTTGCCAACACCACAGCAAGCAGAGTACTCTAGCAAGTCCCGAGAAACAAAATGCAAGTTGCCAACACCACAGCAACTACAATAGCCAGCCTAATTGCCACTAGCATAGAAGTAATCCCTAAGTCTGCTTGGCTTCTTCCTCACCCTTGAAGAACCAGATGCTGCAGTAGTAGCAGGCCTTGGAGGAGCAAATGTAGACCTAGCCCTTGATGAAGAAGCTGATGCACTTCCAGCAGCAGTTGATGCAGCTCTTCCACCAGTTGATGCAATAGGTCTTGAACCAGATGATGCAGCTCTTCCACCAGTTGATGCAGCTCTTGCAGCAGTTGATGCAGCAGGTCTTGAACCAGTAGTTGCAGCCCTTGCAGCAGTTGATGTAGCTCTTCCACCAGATGTTGGAGCAGTTGTTGGATCAGGTACATCAGCAACTCTAGATGCAGCTCTTCCACCAGAAGATGCTGCTGGAGCTCTTGCAGGTATAGGTGCAGATCTTGTTTCCTGAAACAGAGCAAAGATGTGCATTAGTTTTTCAGTCAAATGTGAAACAGAGCAAAGATGTGCATTAATTTGAGTACCTTATGCTTGTTCTTCCTAGCTACAAGGGCTGGCTTCAAAGGAACACCACAGTTTGTGTACCTATGCCCTTGCTTCCCACAGTTGCTGCAAGTTATTGTTCCAATTCAAGAAGTGTCCTTGGGTTTTGGTACTTCAAACTGCCCCTTCCTCCTCTGAGTCGGCTTCCTGCCCTTCTTCCTATGGAACACAGGGGGGTCTATGTCTCTTGTATCTGTTCTTGTCCACAGGTCAGGTCCAGGAACAGGGTAGATCATTGGCTTGTAAGCTTCTAAGTACATAGGCTTCTTGAAGAACTGATGTACAAAATCTTCAGGCTGCTGTTTTGATTTGTAGATGGCAGATACAACATGATTACATGGTACACCTCTCATGTCCCATTTTCTGTAGCCACATGTCCAGTTCTTCAAGTTTACTGCATAAGATTTCTCACCACTGTTGACTTGATATAGATCTGGCCCAACCATCATAGCCTTGCAATTCCTAGCCCATTCCTTTGACTCCTCTAACATTTCTGTATATGTTGGGGTAATTGTCCATCTAGCACTCTCCCCCCAATTCTTTTTTCATTGAACTTCACCATCAATTTGGCCCTAGCACCTTCAACCATTGTTTTAATGGGTTTGCCCCTAATATCCAATATCATCCTATTGAACACCTCACTAATGTTGTTCACTACTAGGTCAGTTTTACAGTTGGTGTCCATAGCATATCTAGCCCATGTTTCTACAGGAATTCCCTTCAGCCAGGCCCAAGCCTCCTCACTTTCCTTTCTAATTTCTCCCATTGCTTCATCAAACGCATTCTTAGTGTAAGAATAAGCTGCTGCATCCATATATTGCTTAAGTTCATCTCCTCTAAAGCCAGCACTTTGGAAATTTGCATAAATATGCCTTAAACAATATCTTTGAGGGCAATTTGGAAATACTTGGTCAATGGCATTAAGCAGGCCCTAGTGACACAAATCAAAAGCCTAATTAAGTTTTATAGAACTATTTGTGCTACAACTAGTAAGTAAAGCATCTAAAATTACCTTCTGCCTATCTGAAATTATTGTGTAATTTCCAAAGTGTCCTGATTCTCCCCCAAGAACTATCTTCAGTTGAGTTAAAAACCAGCACCAAGTAGGGGTGTCCTCCTTCTCAACTACTCCAAAGGCCAAAGGAAATATATTATTGTTTCCATCTCTGCCAGTAGCAGCTAAGATTTGTTGACCTATGTTTAACTTCACAAAACACCCATCAAGACCTGAAAAAGTGAGACAAAAAAGATGAAACAAAGAAGTGAAACATACCAATGAAACATAACATTTTGGTGCACAAAAAACCTACCAATGAAAGGTCTACATCCTTTAAGAAAACCCTCTCTTTGTGCTGCTAGACAAATGAAAAGCCTATGAAATCTTGGATTTTTGCTTAGATGTTCTTTCACCACTCTAGTTGTCACAATGCATCTGCTCCCAGGATTTGTGTCCAAAACAGCCTGAAGATAGTCTCTAATCCTAGTGTATTGTGCTTCCTGGTCACCCTGCACAACACTGAGAGCTTGCTGCCTTGCCCTATAAGCCTTCATCTTTCCAACCTCCACACCATACTTCTCCTTTGCCTTGTCTATGACAGTCTCAATACCTGCTCTAGAATCTGTCCTCAAGCTGTCTTCAACTGCTTTGGCCACAAACCTAGCAGGAACCTTGCAATTCTCACCACTTGGAGCACATGTATGCTGTAGTTGTAGCTTCCTAATACAGAATGTTTTTTCATTTGCAATAACAGATGCAACCATGTGAAAGGGGCAGCCTTCCTCAAGACAATCAACTATGATCCTATCTTTGTTGTTCCTGTGGTAATGGTAGTTCCTTCTTTGTGTGACATGCAAATTTACCAAAGCTCTTCTGAATTGGTAAACATCAAGGAAACACATGTGCCAACATATTTGCTGTTGTGGCTCAAGTCTTTTCTCATCATACCATATCCTGGCCTTCCTCTTCTTTGCCCTGGACTTTCTACCAGATGTGGGACAATACACTACTACTTCCTCATCTGAATCAACATAAAGTTCATCATTCATATCTTCATCACTTACTGGAATATAGTCTGACTCAAGTTCAGCTTGTGAACTGCAATGTGATCTACTTGTTGGACCTCTTCTAATAGGCAATTTCTGCAGATGTGGTGTTTTAACAAACCCCTCTCTAGACTCCTCCTCCTCCTCCTCAATCTCACAGAACAAGTCTTCTGGCTCACAATCACCCTCAAAAACCCTCTTCCTCTTCAAATCTTTTATTTTCTGGTTTAAGTCTGCATCTTCTTCCTCATCTTCCTCTTCCTCTTCCTCATCTTCCTCTTGTTCCTTTTCCTCTTGCTCCTCTTCCACTTGCTCCTCTTCCTCCTGTTCCTCTTCCATGTTATCTTCTTCTTGCACTACCGGCATGTCATCAGCAAACTCTGTAAGAAAATCATCTAACTCTGTGACACCTGATATGTCTTAACAATTTCTAACATTGCAACTCTCCTGTGTGTAAAGATATTCTCCATATGAATCTTCTGTGTGTGCACTGACAAGAGGAGCAGACATGTCTGGCTGTGGTTCACTGCTCTGAGTTTGATAAAGCACACCTGCATCATCTATACTATAGACCTTAGGAGAACCAATCTTAGAAATTGGTATCTGCTTCTCACATCCATCTCCAATGTTGATATGCATGTCAGGCTCACTTCCTTTCATAACTGTGATGGTGACACACCTCTTGTCCTCATACAATATCAGCATCTCTTCTACATCTTCCTCAGATTTTATTAGCTGCATGCCTGCCATCCCCACACCATGTTGCTTCACATAATACATGGAGTCCTTTTGACCATACCCCTCTATCCCAATAATAGCTAGCATATTGATATATGTGATATCTGATTCACATATGGTCCTTTCCAGATTGTCACAACCTTGGAAATGGAACCTAAGATCCCAAGGTTCATCTTCACCCAAACTGCAAGTTCAGTTAACAGCAAGTTCAGTTGTCAGTAAATTCAGTTAACACTAACCACTAAGTTCAGTTATCAGTTTTCAGTAAATTCAGTTAACAACAAATGCAATCATATGGAATTAACTGTTAATTAAGTCAGGATATATATTAAGTAAACAATAGATTGAAACTAACTTCAGTTCAGTGAATTGAGCCCATATTCAGTTAGCATAAAGTTCAGTTAACCTAAATTTTAAATGAATAGAACTTCTAAATTAAAGAGCAATTGTAGAATTACAAACACTAGTTCCTAAAATGTATTACAAACCAGGTCAACACAATTCAGTTAATGAGTAAAGCTACAAACCCTAATTTAGTTGACATAAACCCTAAATCCTAAATTGAACTACAAACAGAGAAAAAACACTACCAAAATCACACCAAGTGTACAATTACAGTACCAGAATCACAAGAAAATTCATTGAAAAGGGAAGAAAAATACTCACTCAATGCCACCGAGGCCGGAAGTGAAGTGGTGGCTCTGCCCTGGATTTGCTTTCCAGACCTGGGCCAACTTAGCGGCGGCCCGTGACTCAATGTCATCGACGCTGGCGTTGAAGATGCTGCCATCCTTGCCGCGCTCATCACCGCTGGCAACGGCAGATCGAACGGCTCCAATCGAACCAGGGGGCCCCGTGGGAGAGCGAGGAAGGGCGGAGCGGCCCGTAGAATTGACGATGGAGATGTGGCGGCCGTCCGTGACGTCACCGGCTGAGCCGGCGCAGCCGCCGGTGGCCATGAGGGGAGCGAGCTAGGGCGGAGTCGTGGGAAGGAGGAGATGCGATTTGGGGGGAACTGGGTGCGGCTGGACCGGGTCGCTAGGTCTTGTGCGACGCCGTCTAACGGCGCCCGTCACGCGCGCCGTCGCCTCCTGTCCACGTGGCCCCTGACAGCGGGCCCAACCAGTCAGGTTTGCACTCAGACGCGGCAAACGAGCGAATCAGCGTCATTTGAAAACTGTCAGCACGAACGTGGCGGTTTTTTGAAAAAATAACGAAAGGTGGTGGTTTTCTGAATTAGGGTCCCCAATTGTGATGGTTTTTTGCAATTTACTTTGCTGGACGTGATGCGCGGCCTGAATTATCTCATGCATAGTTTTTTCCCCGAAGAGAAGTCAAAGCAAGCTGAGGGGGAGTGTCTTCGGACGAGTCGAGGGCTGAAAATGCTTGTAGATCGATATGGCTTCGATGATGTCAAACTCGACAATGTGAGATCACCACTTTGCCTTCTCGTATGTCTGGTGTGAAAATGCTTAATGATTTATCGCTCACAGTCCATGAACACACACTTTCCGAAAGTTTGTGCACTTGCCGCTGATCAAAGCTTCAACTGTAACAAGTTCGCCTAATTGATATGCATCGGTCATTGACGGAGCAGTGCTCTTTGTATCCAGGTTAACGAGTGCATTATCGAGACGGCATGCATGCTGAATGATTGTGATAAATGTTTGAAGGCAATTGGTGAGAGCTGGCGCGGTGCCAGTGCCTTCCTCCAGGTGGTATCGTCCATAAATTCCCAGGATTGGGACACGCTGAAAATGGCAACGGCTCTGAAGATGGTGTGTTTCCCAGAAGAGAAGATTGTATTTGGCGATCCGCACGAGGCAAATCGTAGCATAATGTTTTTGAGAATGTGCTGCGTATGATGGAAACTTGTCGCTCATTCGAGTGAGTCGCTGAAGCTAGCCCGTGTGTGTTTCAGATGTTTTCAGCGGATGAACTGTCGACGTTGGTGGCTGATGCGCGTAAATATGAAGATTGTGGGATCATGAAGAAAACTGTTGGGAGCTTCTATAATAGAACTGTGTTTATGTATCAATCTAGGGCTAAGAGTCAAAGACGACTGTCAAGGAGGCTGAAGAGGCATATGAAGAAGCTCAGCGAGAAGTGATCCTTCAGGAATCTGTAAGCAATTGCTCTGCAGCTGTAGCTGGTATAACGTACGTGAGGAATCCATGTGCTTTTTCTAAATTACCACTGGAAAATAGTATTACAATCTGACATGGGCGTTTCTGACTAGTACTTTATATGTGTCAGCTTCAGTTTGTGTGTAGGCTATCCATTTTACGGTTACAATTACTAGTATACAATGATTCCTCCTTGGCGCCCTTATAATTGTTCAATCATTCATATATGTTGTCTTACTCGTGCTGCAAAAAAAGCACCAAGTACTTGTGAAGGCATGAACACTGCAATTTCTACCAGTATAGGCTCATGTTTATCTGAAAATGCGAAATAGATCCATACATGGAGGGAGCCTGTTACTTTACGAAAAGGTAGAAACAACATTTTAGAAGCTCAAAAAAGCTGATTTCCTTTTTGCATTGGCTAAACAAAATATGCTATTATGGTTTGTTGGACTCGTACTCTATTATATAAAGGCACGCTGCAGGTAGCCGCATAGGACTACATTGCAAAAAACCACAACAATTGCGGTCTATTTTTCAAAAACCCACCACCCAACTAACAATTTGCAAAAGCCACCGGTGCTCAGTAATTTTTTGCCGAAAACGTTAGACGCTAGGTTGAGCTCGTTTTGACACGAAATCTGACAAGGGCCGGCTGGAAGTGATGACATGGCATGGGAAAACTCATATTGTTTGACTCAACTGTTAACCTGGTGTAGGGCCCACCTGTCATCCTCTCTCTCCCATGCCCTCTCCACCTACAGCACATAGCCTATGGCTACACCATCGTGGCGTCGCTTCTCTAATTTGACACATTTGTACTTGTAAGAGCAACTCTAATAGAGTCGTCATATGTATTGTGCGGTTATCATACGAGATATGGAGCGCTCTCCATACAGATATGGAGCGCTCTCCATATGGATATGGGGCCGCAGCAGTTTTATGCAAACACACATTCGTCAGAAAGGCAACATATTTAATCCAAACGTTAGTTCGATTTCATTCCTAGTATTTTTTGAGTCACTAGTCACATTGATAGACCACAAACTAATAATTACCTAGTAGTTGCGGCCATGTCCATCATCACGATCCGCCGCCGCCGTCGGCGTAGAGTGTGGCAATGCCGGCCTCGATGGCCCAAAAATGCACCTCGGTGAGGTCATCCTAGAACGGTCATTCATCCACGCCGGCAAGAGTGGGGGTGGGCGCGGGGTCCAAATCTGCTACTCCATTTGCGCGTACATCTACGCAATCATCTCAAGGGCCACGTTCATCTAGTTCTATAAGGGGTGCAAAGGACCTACCGACTTCTTCACCTCCACCTCATCCCGAAAACCGAAGACGAGGGGAAGCTCTTGCCGCTGTGCTAATGGAGCCAAAGATGTGGATTGGAGACGGGTAAGAGAGGATTATGCAATAATGGCGCTAATCTTTATAGGCCAACGCGTGTACCATAAAGAGGGCAGTTGGGGAGATGGTTGACGATTAGTGGTCAAGGGGCTCGTCTCCCGATGAGAAAAGTTGCCACGGCCCATTCACATGCCTCTTGGCTGCTCAAACGACTCCACTCGGCCTGCTCACACGCAAATCAAGAGATGATGCCACATGACGCCATCTCATGGGCTCCCACGGGAATTCGACTAAGCGGTTGTGGCATTAATGGTCGGGTTTCCGTCACCAATGGCGCGTGGGAGGTCGGCCTACTTTACATCCCGCATGTGGCACGAAGGAAGAGGCTGAAACTTCACCTCTCGTAGTTTTGGATTTGGAGTGAGCTCCAAACATGATCTCCTTCAAATGTGAAGGTTACGAGCTCGGTTTTGGAGCGAGTTCCATAAATTATGTCGACCGAGAGAGGCATACAACAACAGTGCCAAAATGCGATCCTGGGCCAAAATCGTCAACATATTTTTATTGCAATTGTTTGTTGGTAGCTTACCAAGCTGACCGCTTGGTCAAAATCATTATATTAGATGTTATTATGCCGACTGAAGTCACAATTATTATCCTGATTGAAGCCATATGACAGTTGCTCTAATGACTTGAAATCAGTACATCATAGCTAGTAGTGTCATTCCTGTGAGTAAGGCTGCTGCCAATGCATGGGTGCTTAGATGAAGTGCTAAGCACAATAAATAGCTTAGCAACTATCCTCCCCAATGCATAGGTGCTTAGCTTATGGTTGCTAAGCTTGCTTCATTTAATGATTTAGCAACTAAAGCTCTTCATGTATTGGTGGGCCCTTTCTTTTAAATGTTTTGCCTAGGTTCACGTGCTTAGCATTGGTTCTTCCTGGGGTCACCACACTCATCTCTCTCCTCTTAAATAACTTGCCACATCAGATTTTTTGCCTACGTGAAAGGCTTAGCACATATACAAGATGAAGCATTGGGAGGGGCCTAACATACCACGAGATATATCCAGAGAGGCCCTAACAACAAGGCACTCAGCAGATGCACAAGGTATACAAGATTCCACTGCTATCTCTATTCTAAAATGGGGAAAAGAGAAAAAACAACAACCACGAAGGTGCATGACACGATCCCAAAACTGATGACTCTATCTCTGCAGCTAGTTTCAAGAAAGGCACTGTCGCCGGCCGCGTCTCTATGCCACGGGCAGCTCAAGCAGCAGGCCGATGTGGCCGGACTCTTCGCTCGAGCTGCCGGCGCCGAAGCGTGCCCCTGCCGGCGGCGACCTCGCCACCACGCGCGGGGTGACCGGCTGGAACCCCAGCGTCAGCTCCAGCCCGATTTCGTCGCCATGCGCCTCCTGCTCGTCCTGGGCCACCGGCGGCACGGGGCTGTGCTCTGCTTGGCTCACGTGCGAGCCCGCGTCAACCTCGGTGCCCTCGGACGACTCTTCTCCCCTCGTCTGCTCGACTGCCATGCCGTCGTCCTCAACGTGGCTGCCGTGGTCGTGGCTGCCGGCCGACTCCTCGTGGCTCGGCGCTTGGTCGAGCCCATCGTCGCGCTTGGCGCCGGAGGAGGTCCTGGACTTGGACTTGGCCGTGGAGGAGGACGCGCGCTTGAACCCGGTGCGCCCGGCGCGCGAGACGCCGAGGGGCGTGTCGGCCGCCGCAGCAGGGCGGTCGGCCTTGGCGACATGGCGGATGTCGCACGCCGTGAGGGGCGCGTCGGACGTGACGCGGACGATGGGGCGACCCTTGAGCACGGCCTCGACGGCGGCCTGGCAGGCCCCCCACTGGCCGGACCAGAGCAGGCCGACGGAGCCGTAGACAGGGTTGACCATGCGGCCGCAGGCCTCGTAGAGCAGCGAGCGGAAGAGCGCCGGGCGGAGGGCGGCGTCTTCGGCGGCGAGGAGGTTGAGCAGGCCGGCGCGGCCGTAGAACTTGGCGAGGAAGACGGTGGCGTTGGCCTGCGCGTCGGGGCTCCGGATCCACTCCAGGCAGGGGCGGATGGTGCAGCCCTCGCCGCACCCCTTGCGGAGCACCCGGCACCCGTTGCAGCTCATCCGCATCCTCCTCCTCCTTCTTCCCTTCCGATCAAAGCCCGGCGCCGGAGTTGTTGGAGTTGGAGATCGATCGATGATCTTCTTGCTTCGTTGGAATATTTTTGCTGGTGTGTGTGTGTGTGTGTGATGGTGGTGAGTTTGGTTGAGGTGATGGGTTTTATAGGTGGCGTGGGCGCCAACGGTTTTGGGAGGGCGGGTTCGGCGCCGCTGCCAAAACAACGGGAGATGCGACTAAGGGCATGTACAATGGTGCTATCTTAGGAGTGCCACGTAGGATAAATGATGAGGTGGAGGAGAGAGAACTCATAAAAGAAAGCTTATCTTCTCTTATTTAAGATAAGACAAATGATGATCTTTTAGCACAATATGTCTCACCACATTTTTAAGAATTGCTAGTTATTGAAGATAAGACTAAGAAATGACCCATTGTAAATATTTTCTTTGTCATTTCTAAATTACATGTAAAACTTAAAATAAAACTATCTTATCAACTATTGTACATGCCCTAAACAATGGGGGCGAGAGATGTCCACTGCACGGCTACGGGCTACCCCGGCATCACGGAGCGGCGTCGCACGAATGTTCCGAAAGGGAAATGGATTTTTTCAACGGCTTGCGGTGAAACTGGAGGCGGCCACTTTCGGTGGACTTTGCGACGCACCACGGTTTGGTTTGGTTTGGTTGGAGTGATGGGCAGGATGGCATGACATCCCCGTTGGAGAAAATAGTTGCACGTCCCCTGGTTTTACCAATGGATGGCATCGTCATCTGCATGTTATTCAACATTCAAACTTTTCAGTTCCAAAAAATTATTTAAAAAATGTGTGTAAAATTTCAGGATAAATACCTCCAATTGCGGAGTTGGAAAAAAAACTCCTACATTTTGAGGATGCACATTACGGGCATGTTTGGTTTACAGCCTAAGGTTGCCACGCTTAAGCTTAGTCGTGCCACAATATCTTAGGCGTGTGTTTGGTTTATTGCCACACTTTTCTTGCAATATTGCCCACATGTCATAGGCTCAATTTTTGGCAAATCTTGCCACACTTGTGGTGGCCATTTTGTTAGCCACACGTGTTGCGGCAAAGTTAGTCATGAACCAAACAGACCCTACATATGCTAAAGAGCCGCATATTTGCTTTTTTTGGCTCTCATGTTAACCATTTCCACCTAAATTTTTTGGACATATACACTATGTCTCTAGGTATATATGTATTTTCTTTCAGAATTTTTTCATACTGAAAAGTTTGAATTTTGTAGTTTCCAAATTAAGGCCTTCATGGAGCTCAGTCCATATTTGGTATTTTCATATAATAAGCACATATATAGCGGGCGATCTTGCGGATAGCGGATGATATAGCGGTCTGATAACTGATATTGCACGCACAACATTAGAAGCACACTATTTTTGAACTAACCCGTTGTTGGATGGTTAGGACTTAGAAAGACAGTGGTATCCTCAGCCTACCAGGGCTTAAGTCCTAAACTTGACATTGATGCTCGCATTTTTAAAAAAAAAATAGGGCACCGCCCAGGCCCCACCTTTTATAGATGAGACCAACACAAGTCACAACAGTATGTTATCATATTCGGGATGGGCACAAGCGCCAACATCCAGAACTCAAGAGAGATAAAGGACAGATAACAAGATGCTCAAGATGTACGTTCTGGGAGGAGATGTTTCTGTTGACCGTGAGACACTTAGTGGTGACTTCTTAAAATCTCAAGATGCTATGACAGCTTAGTCTCTCTGTGGTGCTCATAGAAATGAGAGTATGCTCATGTATAGGAGCGATTCGGTTGTACTGAGTTAAAAAAAAACACACTTTTCTGGCGCAACCTGAGACGCTACCGCTATTGCGGCTGCTATTTAAAAGCTTTCTTCAGAGCGCACCAGGTTTTGGCATACCCATACTTTTTTTGTCAAGTGGGCTTGTCCCTTCCTAGTAATTGATCAACGACTCACGGAGCACCAAGATGAGACAGAAAGAGAAAATCGAGTTATGGCACAGTGCTCCTTTGTATAGAAAAAAGAAGGCAAGTCAGAGAGGTGATGCTGATACTGTAGATAATTTGCTGTAGACGATTAGTGTCGGTAATTATTGTACTCCCTCCGTTCGTTTTTATAAGGCGTTTCAGACAGCTGGGTTTGAACTGTTTAGTATACTGTCTGAATTTGCTAAAACGTCTTATATAAGTGAACAGAGGGAGTAGTTAACCACTGTGCCACCTTGCTTTTAGTGCGGGTGTGGCGAAGCAAAGTCAGTAAGGTGTAGCTCTACCTGACTTCCCTTGCAATGTCAGAGGATCTCGTTCCTCCCCGTACATGTCCACTAAAAGACCTGCAAAATCAAACCAACATTAGCAACAAGCCAACAAAACAGAAGAGCAGCTCCAGAAACACAGAGGGCTACACGCATCAGAGCTACTTCCCTTGCTGCACCACCGTCCTTCAACTACTCGACCAAAGAAGAAGCCATCAACATAACTTGCTGGACACCTTCACGCAGCGTGTTCCTGCACCCTTCTTTCAGTAAAACTGCCCAGAACAGTAAGACACTCCCCCACATGAGATTCAGAAGTCACTTTATAGCGGGTAGTCCAAATACCCCAGCAAATAGCATTATAGCAGCAATATCCAATATGCTGCCAAATACAGCACAGTATGCTGCCAAAACAAGAGATAGCCGACGACTTGCACGCCGGTCGGGGGCGCAACCGGTCATCTACTCCAGCATATCATCTGGGACTAGACAGCTGCACAGCTGAAAGTAGAGTATCAGTCGGCTTGAAAGCATTCGGATGGAGCCGGTCCACAACATGCGAGGACGTCGGTGGCTGCGGCACATCACAGACGCCTTCGAGCATCTGGACAACTTTCGACATGGAAGGTCTCCAGGAGAAATCCTCCTGAATGCACCACAGAGCAACCCTGATAGCTATCTCCACCCGGTCATCTTCATCGTCGTACGCCAACTTGGCGTCGACGATATTGCGAAGATCGCCTTCCTCCAGCTTCTTGAAAGCGAAGGGTGGGAAATGGGCCTTCTCCGAGGCTTCCAAGGGGTCGAAGCTCCTCCTTCCGCTGATTATCTCGAGCAGGACTATCCCGTAGCTGTACACGTCGCTCTTATCTGAGATGGCGTAGTTGGTGATCCACTCGGGCGCAACATAGCCCCGTGTGCCTCTGAGCCTGGTGAAAACATGGCTTTGCTCCCTGCTCATCAACTTGGCAAGCCCAAAGTCAGCTACCTTTGCATGGAAGTTGTCATCAAGTAGAACGTTCTCAGGCTTGATGTCGCAATGTATAATCTTGGACTCGCAGTCCTGATGGAGGTACGCCAGCCCCTTTGCTGTTCCAAGTGCAATGCGAAACCTTGTATCCCAGTCTAGAAGGGGAGCATCCACTCTAGTACTCAAAATCCACCTGTTTAGAGACCCCTTGGGCATGTACTCGTACGCAAGAAGCCTTTGTGCCCCCTCGACGCAAAAACCTCGGAGTTTAACTAGATGAACGTGGTGGATGTTGCCAATTGTTGTCATCTCAGAACGAAACTCTCTCTCCCCTTGGCCTAGGCCCTCCAGCTTCTTTACAGCAATGCTACTCCCATCTGGGAGTGTTCCGAGATACACGGATCCAAATCCTCCCTGACCAAGCTTGTCAGCGAAGTTGTTTGTAGCACCTCGGAGCTCCGTGTAAGTAAACCGCATTGGTGCTCCAGATATCGTCCGGAGAAACCCATCGTCTTGTTCTTGTGAGGGTGAAGGTTGCCTCCGACGACGATGATAAATGCTGAAGCCAACATAAACAAGAACCCCTATGACAGCCAACGGTCCGACCACAATGACAACAGTAACGACGGTGTGCCTCCCGGCGCCACTCCCACCTTTCCCCGAGCCATGGTTAGTGCTAGATACCTTGATAAAAGATACAGAAGCAGGTTTCCTTTCACCTTTCTTCTGCAAACTACCGATCTGGTTGAAAAGGAAGCAATTGCCCATGCACGCATCCTTGCATCCTATGATATTTGTTCTAGCCAAGGGCCGGGTGAACCTAGTGCCAATATACCCAACTCCACTATCCAGTTGAGCTAGCTGAAAGTCCTCTTTTGAGTTACATGGTGATATGAGACAGGGGTTGCAGTTTGGAAAGGTGCTAAGTGCTGACGGGCACTGGCATCCTGCTCCACTAATGCAAACGGAATAGGGGTCGCACTGGGCTGGCATGTCACATGAGTCCTCCGGGATTGCGAATGGGAGACTAGCCATGTAGCGCGTGCCATCGGCAATCTGTAGGAGGATGCGGAAGGAAAGGGATCCAATGTCGCTGAGGACAACAGCCAATGTGTCATTGGCACTACTCTGCTGCGCAATGTTAAGCCGTGATAGAAGAGACCCTGATTTATCATAGAAGTACCACGAAGTTGAATTGAGGTTTGAAGAGTAGATGTCGCCATTCATGTCCACGAACGACCTTGTATCCAGCACAGCAGACCAGTAAGGTTGGGGGTTCTGGAAGCCTGCGTACAACCTCATGTCCCCTGATGTGATGCCAAGTGTATAACTAATGTTGTTTGTGCTGGACTGGCTCACAAGTGTCATCCCATCAGTGAAGCTCTGGCCAGACAAAAGTGTGTTCGTTGGATAGCTCAAACTCTGCCATACAAGAGAAGAGCCGTCTTTGCCGAGCACTATAAGATTGCCAGAGTCCAGCAGCCGAATAGAGGCGCCCTTGCCGGAGAGATTGGCAGTCCAGGCAGTGGAGCCTTGAGACCGCAGGTAGGCATTACCATCCTTGTCGAACACAAAGGCATCCGTATGAGAAACAGGAGAGTTAGCATTAGCAGTCCAGACGACAGAAGTGGAGGCTAGGTGCACCACCGAGAGAAGATAGGAGCTCTCTGACACACTACTGGTTACAAAGCCGAAGCCATATACGAAGCCATTGGACAACAGAAAAGTTCCATTATTATCGATGTAATCATTTTCAGAGACACTGAACCCTGGCAGGAGAACTTGTTTCTGAACACTGCCGCTGCATATTATCCAGAGGTTGGCTATCACAAGCATCCGCTGCAAAACGAAGCCTGTTGAACAACTTATTCATATTAGATGCAGTGCAGGCATGTAGTAACACAAACACCTAGCATTCCGCCAAGGTTATTTCCAGATTGATGCATGTTTGAACTGCATAACTTAGCACTGGAAAGTTCATAGCAATACCTCTCATTCGAGCATGTTGTTGTCTAGCAGCCGCAACATCCCCTGAGGTGATGAGAAGGGAGGCCACCATGACGCACATCTGGAACATGGGTTTGGACGCGATGTTCATTTGAGAATATTGCTGTTCATACATGTGGTGACGGGAGGAGCAGACTAGGCTTGAGATATCGTATGTATGGTGTGGCAATCCTCTGCCACAATGTTACCGGTCATGCATCTGGTTCCTGGAGTCGAACAATGGGAGCTGGCAGCTCTTTTTGGAAATTTGTACTAAGTCGTAATCGAGCTAGCCTGCCCTACAGACCATGGAAACTCAAATACATTCAAAGAATGATCCCCATCATCACTCGGGTTATGTGGAGTAGATGGCATGTGGACCCACTGTGAAAGAGAGAAGTATTAAAAGGGAGAGATGAGACAGGGAAAAAAAAGGTCACATTTTGTTGGGATGTGTCCTTATCGGAAATTCAGTCTCACACCTGAGCAGACATGCTGCTGGTATGTGTACCAACCAGTTCCACGCAATACACACTGTATTCCGTTCAGTATTATCAGTTTCCTTATGCATTTTCTTATGACTGTGGCCCACGGTTGGCCCATGTCCATTGTTGGGGATATCCTTATGCCATGCCATGGACGACAATCAGAGTGCTTCGATTATCGATACAATGGGTGTACATTTTTATCATTCTTTTTATAAATGAGAGTTCGTTAATTATGAGTGCCCAGTCACTACTAGAATTCAGCGTTCTAGAGTGCAATCCTTTTCTAGATGAATGGTTTTGCAGCATGGCTTTAAATACCAAATTAGTCGAGATCAAAACTCAACGCTGATACAGATAAAAAAATTCACCCGGAGCCTGAAGGGGTCAAGGGGAGGAGCCAAACCAAGGGGGAAGCGATACCCATTAGCCTGCCCATTGGTGTAGTCGGCGGTCACGTACACCAGGTTGAGCTTTAGGTCGGCTCATGACTATCTTACAACGAACATTCACTAGCCCATGAGCCCTCGCTAGCTGTGAGAAAGATGATTTGTCGTGACCGGGTCGAAGCCTCTACTAAATCTGGATCAAAGAGACGAAGACGTTGCTGGAGGACCCCATGCCAACCAAGGTGTCTAGCCAAACACTGTCAGTGTATGGACAGCTGGTGAAAGTTTTTTCATTTTCTTTTTGAGCTAGGATGAAAGTTCATCTTGGCCCTCTAAAGGTCCCCACAATAGAAGTAAACCGGCGTTGGTGATCCAGATAAAAAGGTAACATGAAAAGGAGGAGAGTTAATGAAGACTTTTATTCCTATAGGTTTTGGTCATACTGACCACTTTGAGTATAGACAAGTCATACCTGAAGCCATCAGCCCCCACGTGTCCTTGCAGAGCATGCCATGGCCTGCCCTCCCCTCCTGCGCCCAAGTTCCCGCAAGGCGCCCCCCTGCTCGGCTCGATCCCCCTCGCCTAGCACCAAGCGCCACCGGAGCACGATCAGCTTAATTTTCTTGACACATCAATCGCTCAAGTGATTAAGAGCTAGCATCAGATTCATGGACATCTAGCACAGAGTGGCAGCATAAGTAAAAATCAAGCATTAGTTTGGCTGGTGACAAACCTGTGTCTTCTGCATCGGAGATCTATTGGTTGCTGCAGTAGAAAACCAACACAGTAAAAACTGTGTCCCGCTGAGGTGTGATGTTGGGTCATATACCAGAACCTACACACATGTACAATAGACAAAAGATCCAAGGACTGCAAACTAAATGACAGCAGACTTTGTATTTCTTTAACAAAGAAAAATATCTTATAAGAGATGTCACACATGAGAACAGCATGTCCATTATTACAGATAGCCTGATTCTGAAAACGAAAGCCCTCAGTTTTCATTAACCAGTCCAGCAAACAAAATTAGCTGTTATCTTTAATGTTCCATCACCAAAAGATATACAGACGCTATTTGTCATATGCCTTATAGAATCCTACTGCCAACCTTAAACACAGTCATGCAGCCCCATATCACCTACAGGTGTGCACACATTTAAGTAGAGAACAAGACTTATAACATGCCAGGAAATACAGACTTATAACATGCCAAAAGCAAAGAGGGCAAGCTATAATTAGGTCAAGCAGAATGTCGGAAGTTAACTGTTGACTGAAATGAGGCCTTCCGTTATCACAATATGAAAAGAATGAGAGCAAGAAAACTTAAAAGCACTGAACATCAGCAAGATTTGAATCAAAAAATGAATTCAGAGTCAGTTTGATAGATGACACTGAACAATGCTATAGACATGTGAATGACATTATAATGGTTCGGTGCATTAAAAATGTTATCATACATTATGTCATCATCAGCACTGGAAAAAGATTACCATTACCAGTTCCTGCTCAGTGCATTAGTGCTTCATAGAAGAACAAACCCTTACAGTAACAGGCAAGCAGAAATCCAGTGATCCATTTTGCATTGAAAAGGTCCTAGGAGCAGCATACACTCATAGAGTAGTTATGTTAGCAATAATCTTGTCTGGACTCCAAGGGAGTCTGCATCGTAGGTTGGCCTCATCCACTTGCACACAAGCAGAAAATAACATGTCTCCAACTAGAATCTCAGATTGTTTGCCTTACAAGGCGAGAAAAGAAAATTGGATTCTCTTGTAATTCCTCCCCTCACTCGTAGAGCAGGTTTCATGTTCACGGGAGTTAGGGAGGCCTTAATTTCTCCTCACATGTCCTTTTTATTTTCAGCAGCCTCATGGTGGTTTGCTGTTGGCTAGCCTACTATTTTTACCATTTCCTTTGCGAAGGTACAATAAGTGCAATATGTAGACCAATCTTATATTAAATAATAGCAACCTTCTCCCTCTTTACCTTCGCCTATCCTTCAGCCCCCTTTAGCTTTTTTCCCATAAAGCACAAACCATCTAACTGCGAGATCAGGTATTATGGGAACTATGTCTTTACTTTGATGACTCTTCTCACCAACATCATAAATGTATCCGCAGAGGGGATTAACTTCTCGCTCCGTGCAATCATCCTGTCATATAACCGAAGTGCGCTCTTAGTGTTACCCTTCTCACAGTAACTGCTGATCAGCATATCGCTTATGTCACTAGTCGGAGCCAGCAATTTCCTTTCCATCACAGACACAAACTTCTCAGCTTCCTTTGGATTTCCACACTGGCACAGGCCACTGATCAGGGAGGTAAAAACTTCGATGCCATGGTTAAGTCCCCTGTGCTCCATCTCATGATAAATCTTGACAACACCTTCCGCATCACCAACCTTGACGTACCCATCAATGAGCTTGCAGTATGTATCCTGACCAGGAATCATTCCTTTGTCGATCATTGCCGTCACCAACTCGTTTGCCTTGCCGACCTGTCCAGCACCACACATCGCCTCTAAGATCTCATTGCAAGTGCCAATGTCCGGCACAAGGCCTTCATGGAGCATCTTGTCGAAGTACTCCGAGCCCTCATCTGTCCTCTCATGTCTAAAACACCCGGTGACGAGGTGACTGTATGTAGCATCATACAGCTTCAACCCCATGGACAGCATTTCTTGAAGCAACTGCATGGCCTCACTGATATTGCCCTCACGGCAATGTACTCCGATGAGGCAAGTATACACAAACGGGTTCAGGCGACAGCCTCGTCGGACCATGCCGTCCCACTGCTCACGTGCCGACTCCAGATCACCAATACGACAGTAAGCATGCACCATCAGCGAGTAAGCAACGTCGTCGAACACCATGTTCCTCTGCAGCATCCTCCTGAGCAGCAAGATCCCTTCCTCGGTCCTCCCCTCCTCGAAGATCCACAGCGCCAGCGCGACGTGGGCCACGACGCCCGGCGCGCACTTCTTGCCGTGGATCCTCTCCACAAGGGCCGCCATCCTGGCAAGTGCACCCTCCCGGCTCAGCACGCCGACGACAAGCTCGACGGTGGCCTGGCTGGCGTACACCCGCTTGAGCGTCATTAGCTCGAACACCTCCCAGACGACCCGGAACCGGCCGGTGCGCTGCGCCGCGTGCAGCACGGCGTTGAAGGCGGAGAGGGAGGGGAGCACGCGGCGGAGCGCCAGGTAGCGGCAGGCCTCGAGGGCCTCCTCCGGGAGGCGGAGCCGCGCGTAGGCGTGCACCAGGAGGTGGAGGCCGCGGGCCGTCGCGGCGGTGCCGCTGTCCTCGTAGGCCGCGAAGAAGGCGTCCAGGAAGTGCGAGGCGGGCGAGGAGGAGTGCCTGGTGATGGCGGCCTGGAGGAGGACGGAGGCGTGGCTGACGAGGGCCGCGCGGGCGAGGAGGTGGACGAGGAGGCAGTAGGAGCGGAGCGAGTGGGGCGACGGCGACGAGGCGGCGGACCAGTGGAAGAAGCTGTGCGCGTTCTTGGCGACGGTCTCGGCGGAGGAGGAGGAGGGGCTGGGGTTCCGGGCGAGGGAGAGGAGCACGGCGTCGACGTGGCCCTCGGGCGCCGCGGCGGCGGGGAACGCCTCCCAGGTCACCCTCGGGCTGCTCGCGAGGTAGTGGGAGACGTGCTGGGGCGTCGCCGCGGCGGCCGCGGGCACGGCGGAGGCGGCACCGCGGCAGGGGGACGGTACGACGACGCGCCGCGCGAGCATGCGGCCGCCGGCCATGTGGCCATCGAATGAAACGCCGCCGAGGTAGACCGTAGACGGACCTCGTCGGTGATGAAGCGGCACCGATCAAGTAATGGACGATTAAGATGGCAAACGGCAAGCTGCAAAAACCCAGTGTTTGCTATGATGAACTACACTCCACATTCCATGTACAGTATTTTCTTGTAATTTCATCATAGCTTCCAAGTAAATTTCGGAGTACAATGTCATGGTGTTGCTATGAAATATAGTATCTGTGAGAATACAAAGCAGACGCGGGCGAACACACCAAGAGCCCTGCCGCCAAGAACCAAAAAGGCACCATGGTCATGTACAGGTTCAAGTCCATCAAGCTAAGGTGCACGCACGCTCGACAAATCATGGTAAAGTTCGGCTATGAACCGGACGTGCCACAATCACAGGAGCAGGGTTTTTCTTTAACTTTTATTAAGAATCATACAACTGAACCTGTGGGTATGCATACCTCTTGAGCGTGCTCAGGCCTCTGCTTCCGATGACCAGGCAGCTGAGGGGAACCAGGTCGACTGCCTCACACACCTTCTTGGTCGGGTCGCCGTAGAGTATCTTCCCAAAGACCTCAACCTGCGAATCACGTAGTTTCGACGACAAGACAATCAGCAATCAGCGGACAGGAATGATATCTAGCACAGGAATTTGATCAGGAGTTATGATTACTGGTACAAAATTCTGCGGGTGGAAGATGAAAAAACTGGTACCCCGCTCTGATGTGCCACTTGGGCCAGGATCTCCAGCGTCTCCTTGTCCGGTGACAGGCCGTACTTCTTGGTGACATGGGGGTCCGAGAACTCTACCAGAGGGATGAGCGCTGAAATCCACAAGAAATTGCCATTTCAGAAGCATGGTAATTTGATAATTGATACCACAACGGAGAACACCAACGTATAGAGTTTGTTCATCAGTTCGAAACTGGCAGAAGCAAATATAGATAGAACTTGAGGTAATCATGTGCAGCACTCGCTATACCTATCCTACAGATTCCAATACACGGTAAACAAGAGGGGTTGTCGGTGGACTTACGTGAACCACTCTGTTCCCAGAGATGCATCGCTCCTTGCTCATTCTGGTAGGAGTTGTTGACATGGATCAGCACGAGTTGATCACCGCTCCTGGCAAGGTTGGTTGACGCCCATCGCAGAGCCGCTTTGCTGCACGATGAGAAGTCCACAGCAACTCCGATATTCCTCCCACCCATGTCCCTGCAAAGCTCAGATAAACACAACACAGGTTTTTGATTTCCAGACCAGTGCGTCTAACGATGGCAATGAGGTTTCAGCTGCGGTCAGGTCTTTAAATAGATATCAACAGGAACTAGCATTACTGGAAATACTAAACGAAAGAGGGTGAAAACATAGGCTGAGCCCATGAGCTTTCTCCTCTTGTTACTTTGCCTGATTCCTTATCACCACTTTACCTCCCCCCTGGAAACAGACATGTTCCACTTGGTTACCGCTGCTAGAGAAAACTATGGGTACAAAAGGCATGAAAAATCAAGATTCATGATGCAAAGCAAAAGGGGCAAAAAAGAATTTTACTCCAGTTTCTTTCATGCCACTGGCACTGGAATGCCAGATTCTAATTCATCGGTTAACTAAAGCGGCACCGTCGGCACGGCACAGGTATGGACAAGAGGAAAGAAATTCTCATGTAAACTGATTCTCACTAAAGCATCAAGCAAAGAAAAGCCAGGTTGATCAGGAATAAGATAGTACCAGATGCTTCCAATACAGATGAAATGAAAGATGAAAGCATTTTGATATGGGGAATCCGATGAATGCAGCGTAGCAGTTTGGCATTTGATAAAAATAAAATGACTCATCCAGCTAGCTATTCTTTACCAGAAAAAGCATCAATAACAAGTTCAACACTTCTGTTAAGACAGATAATGTACTTGTATCCCGATCCGGCATGCAAAATAAAGAAAATAAGAGAGAAGAGGCCTTGTTACATCATAAGTAATAACAGAATGATCTTCATATCCCAATTGAACCCAGTGTCATGTATTTCCAAAGACAGATAGTAATATCTATACTCATATTCATACCTGGCATGCAGAATTAAGAAAATATGAGACAACAGGCCTTGTTACATCATAGGTAAAACAGAATGATCGCATATCACAGATAAACTCAGTGCCATGTTATTTCTAAAGAAAATAATGCAGAGAAACGCAACTCAAATTGATGTAAGTTCACACTTCAAGCAGATACAAGTTAATCGATGCATCCATCAAACAAATTCCATGGATGACCAGTAGAGCTAGATCTTCCGGACAAACTTGTGATGTTAACGCATTTTAGCATTACATGCAAAAGCAGAGCTCCGAAACATTGAGAATCAGTATCCCCTAATACAGATGTCAAAAACTACAAGTAACTACTGTTATTAACCAGCTCTTCAGAATGAGAAGTTACAAGTACAACTGCTCCACTCTCTTGTCATACGACACATGATAGATCCACCAATTGCCCAGAATTCCAATCACATGCAGTACTGTTCTGTCCTTTAATTCGACCGTCCCAATAGAAAAGAACTTGTAGTCTTCGGTATCAACTTTTCTTGTCTGGATGACCTGAAGGCAAATGAAGAAGGGTTATAACTATAAAATTAGTACATAAAAGGAGCGCTGAGGAACTAAATATTGTCATGCATATGGATTGACCTTGCTGACACTATCCATTACTTCACCAAAAATCATGTGTCGTATTTATGGACAGAGGTAATACAACTTAATTGAATTGACATTATACCTAAATTTCAATGACAGCAAATTTCTTTTGTTTGCGGCGACAGAAAGCATGGAAGAGAGCTGCAAGCATAAGCATAGTATCTCAAAAGCTGCAGTCGACTAGTTCTGTCCAGGTGATGGTGTAACTCCACCGAAGCAGCACAGGAACAATTTACCAAATCATAAACTAGTACTCCCTCCGTCCGAAAAAACTTGTCATCAAAATGGACAAAAAGGGGTGTATCTAGAACTACATCCAGATACATTCCCTTTTATTCATTTTGATGACAGGTATTTACAGACGGAGGGAGTACTTGAAATACAGGAAAAGGAACACAAGTGCCGAAACATCCAATTAAAAGATAAGAGGTCTGCAGTTCTCCATCAGGAACCAAGGGAGAATCGTGAAGCTTTGCATACTTTCTGCCTAATTATATTCTCTACTCCACAAGTACAAGTCAATTTTTACTTCATGATCTTTTGAATAGTTTCGACTATGGTTAAGGTCATTTTTTACCTTCAGGAACCAAAGAAAAATCACAAGGCTTTGCAGTTCTTCATTCTTTTTGCAGAAATTTTGATTATGATTTTTCTGGGGCAATATACTAGCTGCAAAACTAAACTTTAATAGATACGGTCCATGTCTTTCTATGGCTCCTCGCCAATAACAGAATTCTCACGTGTGATAACATTCAAAAGCACCCAAATGTTAAAGACAGGGTAATAAGGCATGCTTGTTTTGTGCTGAGAATCAATCAGTGCATAACTTGTTTTTTGGCTGTGTTGTGGTGGCCAAACAAGAGTGGAAAATTATCTCTGGTATATTCGGTGTCCAGCTAGGTTCTGACTTTGAATATGTTTGCCGTTGGTGGTTGAGTAAACAATAAGAATGCAATTCTGAATTTGTTATGCTAGGCTAATCTCTGGTCAATAACTCAATATGGTCTTTACAGAATCAACTTTGTTTTCAGAGCAAAAACTGGCATGGTAGAATAATGCTCTGGAAACTGATGTCACACATTGGAAGATGGAAGATGCTATTCAAAGATCCTCATTCAAGACTGCTTGACCGCAACCTGCTACTCCTCAAGAGGATGAGAGGATAACTGATGAGGGTTGCCCAGAAGTGAAGATGATCAAGTGTGGATTTGCCCCCTTCGAGTTAGGTGTAGCGGAGATGCGCATGTTGAGACGGATGTTCAAACTGTTTTCAGAAAAGGGTATAATCTTCTTAATGTGTTCAAGTTTAGGGGGGTATTTTGGGGGTTCTTCGATTGTGCAAAGGCTAAAAATAAAATGTGAATGAAAGTTCATGACCATATGGAAAGCACTTCAAAATGTAATGTGGTGTAGAACCATTAAACTACTCCAAACCGTGTTACAAAATGCAGGTATATGTAATATAGCTCTCTTAGGGGGGAAAAGCATGAAGCTCACCTCCTCCTTCCACAATACAGGATTTTGCTGCACCTTCCCTTGATGAATCTGAAACAGTAAAACATATATCAGGTAACAGAAGAAGGAAAAACATACAACATCCTCTCATAAGTTTGTTATTTTGGGTAGCATAAATAAATCTCAAACGATGCTACAATCATTCCACATTAAGCACCATCAAACTGTAAACATGAATATGTTCTTTTATAAGATGCCATAATAATTTAACTAACCTCCTGAAGAAACAAGTATATGGAATAGGGGTCAGGCCTTGTAGAGTAGAGAAGAAGCAATGTGTTGATGGCAAGAACCATTGGTTTCCGCCAACCATACACAATCAAGAGAATCAAACCGATAGGCAGCTGAAATTTTCTGACCAAATTCCAGAATTTCCTAAGAACTTGTTTCGAATGTGGTGAGAGCACAGTGATGTCTTTTGATGGGCTCTTTGGCGGTCGCTCTGTGATGCAAGAAATTACACACAGGAAAAATGTGCATTAGGATAATAATAGTGACTAGCATTTGGATTATCTGTAGCTAGGTCTAAGTATGTATAACAACTTAGATTAAGTTTTTCAAGGGGAAATCTGAATGAAATTGGACTATAGGACATATTATCAACTTCACTAAACTCTGTCCAATACTCCAATACATACCTAAATACCAGATCATACATAAGCATGCTCAGGAAAAAGAACAATCATATCGGGGAAATGCACTAAATGTTTTTCTCCATGTGAGCAAGCACTAGAAGGAAAAAACATATACTGTACATTCTAATGTGCCTGGTGTCTGTGGCAAGAAATTACCTTGTGCCTCCGCGACCTTTGTGGGATAAAGCATGACAGCAATTGCGGTGCCGCCGGTCCCAAATCCCCTCAGCAGACCTAGAATAATGGTTAAAGTCAGTGAGCATAATCCTGGTCAACTAACATTGTAGACCAAGACATGGCTATCTGAGATATGTTTTTGAGACAAATACAAGGAGAGCTTGAAGGATGTCCACGGCGCACTGACAAATACTGTAACCGTAGCACACGATCCTAACCCCTTAGGCTACCTGGAAGCTTCGGACGAACTCCGGGGGGCACCCTCGCGGCCAGCAGATCCCGGAGCATGGGGGCGCGAGCCTGAAACGCGGGGGCCGAGCTCGAACACCGCGACCAGACGCCCTGCAACGCGTGCCTGACAGGAACTGGTAGGGAGTCGAGTCAGCGCGTGGATCAAGCAAACGAGGACGCCGGAGAAGCAAGGAACTCACGGGTAGGGCTGTCGGCGGCAGGGCCGCGGAGGGCGGAGAAGGCGCGGGCGGGGGCGAAGTGGGGAGAGGGGACGCCCCGCCGGAGATGCGCCGCCATGGCGGCGCCGCTCGCCAGTCGCCTCCACGCCATTGTCGGCCCCCTCCCTTGGTCTCGGCCAGGATCGAGCGGCCCTGGCAGTGGTAGCTTGGCTTCGGAGGACGAGGAGGAGAACTCCGGAGACGGCGGGGCGAGAACGGGGAGTCGAGTCACCGTCAGTGCTCGTTGGATCGAGGCTCGTGCCCACCCCCACCCCCGCCCCCCCTTCCGTCATAGACGCATGGCACTCATGTGCGAAGCGTGCTCGGCAATTTATGAAGGGGTGGGGAGCCAACTTGGGCCGTGACACCAGGGAGCGTAAGAGGGCGCTGCTGACTGCGATCCAGGCCCTTGACCTCCGGGCTGACGCGGTTGGTCTCTACTCGGACGAGTGGCTGTCCCGCTATGACCTCGAGGACCAGCTCTTCGTGATCTACACTGATGAGGAGGCCTATTGGCGTATCCGGGGCGCTCAGCGTTGGGTCTTGAAGGGTGACGCGAATACGGCTTACTTCCAGGCGATCGCCTACGGGCGTCGCAGACGCAACACCATCCCCTGCCTTTGGGATGGAGCCTCTCTCCTTCAGGACCCCCGGGACATCCGCTCCCATGTTGATGGGTTCTATCGTTCCCTCTTCTCCCCCGCTCCTCGGAGCGGTCTCTCTCTCGCCCTTGATTGTTGGACCGGCGCCCATCTGGTTTCTGAAGCCGATAACACATCCCTGACGGCCCCCTTCTCTAAACAGGAGGTCTGGGAGGCCATCAGGGATATGAACTCCTCCTCGGCGCCGGGCCCTGACGGTCTTCCGGTCATCTTCTTCCAGACCTTCTGAAACGTGATTAAGCCTAAGATCATGGCCATCTTCGAGGAATTCTTCGTGGGCTCGATTGACCTTGGCCGCCTCAACTTTGGGACCATCTCCCTCATTCCTAAGGTCCCTGGGGCGACGGACATCCGCCAGTTCCGCCCGATTACGGTCATCAACGTGATCTTTCGGATCCTGGCCAAGGGGTACGCCAATAGGGTGACCCTGCTTGTTGACCGGATCACTCACCCTAACCAATCTGCCGCCGCCGGAGCCTGACTAAATCCCCGGCGCGGGTCTCGCTTTGTTTTTTCTTTTTCTTTGGGCTTGTTGAGTTGCGCCCTCAGCAGAACCTTATGACTTTGTTGTGGTACTTGGGTGTGTGTGTGTGGACTTGGTGTGGTTGTATGTCCTTTGGCGGTCTGCTTTATTTATAAAGCGGGGCGAAAGCCTTTTTCGGTAGAACGGGGAGCTTCCGCTTGTGCTGTCCCCGCTGCCGAGTCCCGTTCCGTCTCGCCGAGTTTTGGGCCGTGTGGGCTGTTAGGGGTTTTGGACTGTTCACCGCCGAGCTCAAGAGCATGCTAGGCCCAACACTAACCAAGCCCATATGCCCAGTGCGCCTGCTCCAAAAGAGTGGACGCGAACAAGACGAGGGTTTTGGTTGGTCGATCCGTCAAAAAAAAAGACCGGTCGGAGACGGCGCTCTCCTCCTCCGGCCAGGCCGACGCACGACCGCCGCCGATCCGTGCCGTTCTTCTCTCCCGTTCGTTCTGACGGCGGCGCCCTTTCCTCTGTTCCGTCTCCGTCTGAAGAAAACAGCTCCAACCTCGGTTCGTTAGCTCCTAAACTTCAGATGCTTATAGGATCATGTCTTCCCTTCTTCCGATTTGGATGGTTGATTGACAGATGAAATTGTAGTCCTTAGCTTTGTTGTTACGGTTAATTTTTATGCCCAGTCACATGATTTTCCTGCTAAAGGCAAATAAACTTTAGTGTCGCTCAGCAGAACGCAAGATGTCGGTTCAGCAGGTGGATGTTATCTCGTAGATTTGCATCGATTCTAGTTATTATGTCCGAGATTTCTTCCTTGATTTCATTTTCCCAGCTATTCCAGATATGTCTCTACATTATTGTGTGACCTATGGGTTCTTTGTTGTCTGCTTAGAGATTTAGAGATAAATAGGTCGGTACCTTTGTTCTTTCCAAAGATGAACACATGAATCTTTAATATATACTTGAAAGAATGATTTTTCGTATATCGATGATACTTGATTATACATGTTTCAGAATTTCGATTCTTGTACTTTAATTGACGACTTAATGTCCAAAGGAGTATGTTAGCAAAAACATATAGTTTCGGTTCTATTTATGCAACTTGCTCAGGAGCACCTAGGTCCTCATGGAGGAGGTTTTCATGTGTTCAGTCGGAACAGTATTATCTCATAGACTCGTATTTCTGATTGTTGTTTCTGGATCCCTTCTTTCTTTATTATTTCGGCAATTTCAGATACTTGGGATGATAATTACTTCGATGTTGTTCCTTATTGTAACACATGAATTTTCACCAGTATAATAGTTATCTTTATCGCTATCGCTAAAGTGACCTTATAGCCCTGCTATGCTTAACTCTGATTCTCATTCATTTCTGTGCAGTGCTCTGCGTACCTATTGAACTTCAGGATTACCATACTTGCACACTACATTGCTCGATGGAGGATCTCCCGGAGGAACTGTTTGCAGAGTTTCTCAAAAGGATCACCAGGACAAGTGATCTGAATTCTCTTTCCCTTGTGTCGAAGCAGCTCTACAAGATTGAGGGAGATCAGAGGGGTGCTATCCATGTTGGCTGTGGCCTTTTCCCTGCTACAGAAGCCTTGGCATCGCTGTGCACCCGATTCCCTAATTTGTGTAAAGTGGAAATCGACTACTCTGGTTGGACGGCAGGCCATGGCAATCAGTTGGACAACCAAGGTCTCTCTGTGTTATCATCTCACTGCCCCTCGCTGACTAGTCTCGGTTTAAGCTTTTGCTCATACATCGATGACTCTGGTCTTGGTTATCTAGCCTGTTCCAAGAAACTAGCGTCCCTCAGGTTGACCTCCACACTAAACATAACTTCAAGAGGGCTTCTCGCCGTGGTTGTTCGTTGCAAGAGTCTTTCTGCTCTCCACCTTATTGACTGCCATAAAGTAGGTAGCAAAGATTGGTTGGAGTACCTTGGCTCTGTAGGATCATTGGAAGAGCTTGTAGTAAAGAAGTGTGAGGGCATCAGCCAGGATGACCTCCTGAAGTTTGGTCCAGGATGGATAAATCTACAGAAGTTTGTGTTTGAAATCAAGAAAAGATTCTTTCGTAATGACGGGGCTGGGCCTAATGAGGGCTATGATCCCTCATACAACCCTCATAGCCTGAATATGTATGATTTCAGTTGTGAGGATATGAAGGACTTGAGGTTGGCAGGTATCGAAATTGCGACAGAAAAAGGACTTCGTTTTCTCTTTGGGAGGTGCAAAGCACTGGAGAAGCTTTGCTTGGAGTATGTTCGGGGTCTAAATGACAACGACATGATTGCATTATCCCAGAGCTGCAACAATCTTAAAAGCATCTCACTTTGGCTGGATCCTCAGAATTATTACGATACTTTCAGGACGGCATTTACTGATAACAGCCTTAAGGCTCTATCTCTCAGTTGCCCTATGCTTGAGAGTGTTGATCTCACATTTTCAGGCTGCTCTGCCATGTACACGTCAGAAATAGGCTTCACACGGAAGGGCCTAGTGTCTCTCATTAAGTCTTGCCCGATTCGTCTAATCGTGCTAAGGGGTGCCAACTTCTTTAATGACAAAGGGATGAAGGCCCTCTCATCTGCTCCATTACTGGAGACACTCGAGCTTGTGGATTGCAAGGCCATAAGTAATGCTGGGCTACGGTTCATTGTGCGTGCCCCATGCTTGATTAATCTCACGCTCCGGCTCTGTGACCGCGTGACTAATGCTGGAGTATCGAAGCTGGCACATTCACAGAAGTTAGAGTCTCTGATCATTGAACGTTGTTCCCGGGTCTCTGAGCAGGCTGTGCGTGGGGCTGCCAGATCAGTTCAAGTCTGTACCACTCAGCGAGCTGGAAAAACTGTTCACAATTTCGTGCAGTTGATGAAGTGGCCTCCAAAATTTGTCAGTTCAAAACCCTCTTTTGAAGTGATCAAGGTGTTGCTGACTGCTGAGTGCTGGCTCCGTTATGCTTCTCTGTCTTCTCCTTACCTCTCTGACCTTGTTTTTGCTTGGACCTTTTGTTGCCGTTATTTGCCTTTGTGCGAGAGAATCTGCAGGGGATTTTGGACTGCGTACCGGTGCACTTTTCTTGCTCTTGTAGTTTATTTTCCTCAGGTTGATGTTTCCGAAATTCAGTTACCTACGTGGTTGGGCTGTAAGGTTTTTGCTGCCCAAATTATCAAATTTTGTGAAACTGATATTGCAGAAGTAGTTGTGTGGTAAGCGTAAAAATAAGTAGTTTTCGAGACTTATGTACCAGTACTAATATATCTTTTTATTGTGATATTTGTTATACTTACACATGAATTATCAAAAATTGTTGGCATGCACATAAATCGACATTACATTGAGTTGTCAGAGTTTTGTTGGCCTCTACATAGTAACAAAACCTGCTTTTCGCCCGTTTTGTTTCTTTCAAAACGGCACATGCAGTGTACCGTCACTTGATTCAGAAAACCCTGAAATGAAATATAAAGGTCATTTGATTGAAGGAAAAGCATCCAAAAGATTTGAGTGATAGAAGTTTTTTGTAAGATATAGTGAAAAACAATCGTTACCAAAAAAACTTAATATTCAATTGCACAAATGAAACAACTCAGATAACAAAGGTTTCTAAGAATTTCATTTCTCCATTTTTCTATAGAAAGATGCCCAAGATAGAAATAAAAAAACAAGGATATGATTTCCTTTGACAAGCGAGCGTTCTAAGGGCATCTACAAGGCTACCCCTCAAACGGACTCCCTCAAATGTCCGTGGACATCTGGCCGGGCGAATGTCATCCAACGTTCTCCCTCAAATAATTGCCTCATCCATCTTTTTAATACGCTGAATATTGAAAACAATCAAAGATAGATACCATGATCCATCAATAATTGAAAGATAAATATTCCAATACAACAATAATTCAACATAAAGTTTGAAAAAAAAGTTTAATTTAAATTCAGTTTATTTGGACACAAGCTCTAGTTGTCTATATGAACCGTCCACAAATGCTCCATCATACCATTTTAAAGTTGTGTTTGGGTTCCTCGACTGGGAATCTGATAATGCATCCGGAGAAAATTGCTCAAACGTTGCTGCTTTCTGCTCAAGAAACCGGACAAGATCATACATCTATTCAAATCCATTACTTGGTGAATTGCCTCACCCTCATCCTCAACAATCATGTTGTGCGTGATCACATAAATTGTCATCACCTCTCACATTGTCTCTGGATCTCATTGTTTGGTAGGTCCGTAAACAACTACAAAACGTGCTTTGATCACTCCAGATGTCCTCTCAGCATCCTTTTACTTGCAACAACGTGTGATTTTTGGTTACCTAGTGGATTGGAGATGGTCTTGACAAAAGTCGCCCACGAAGGATAGACACGATCACAAAGATAGTACCACATCTTGTACTCATGCCCATTTATGGTATAGTTGCACGCAGGAGCTTCGCTCGCACACATCCTTGCAAACAATGGAGACCGTGCATCATGTTGATCTCATTATGAGACCCTGGCATGCCAAATAAAGATTGTCAAATCTGAAGATCTTGTGATGCAACTAGTTCAAGAATGACAGTGGGATTTTTTTGCTGGCCTTCACACTGCATTTGTTATTACCAGTGCATGCAATACAAGGATCCGAGCATATGTGGAAACCCTCTCGCTTCTCCCATTGTCATGAGCCTTGTCGTGACTTCGACATTTATTTCTCTCAAGTACTCCGGTCCAAACACCTTGACCACTTTCTTAGAAAATCTGAGTTTAGGTTCAAGGCATGTGCTCCCAAACATTCAGAGGTACTCATCCCACTAGTTTGCGGTTGTGGCAACACAAGCATCCTCACAACATTCATGCACTTCTGGAGACCATGGAACCAATACAACCAACTACATCCTTCTTGAGCTTCAAGTAATCATCATATGCCCTGAAACCTTCCATGTTGTGCAAGAGCAATGGTCGCTACATATAATACCAACCTCGGAAATAGCGGCCGAATAGCACATCATGTGCAAAGTATTCCTCGTGGAGATCAACACGCTCCTGTGCATGGTGTTGATTCAACTCACGATGTCCCGGCGTTGAGCCCTTGAAGTTGAGAAAAATGCTCCTATGCAAGATCCATTTCATCCAGAATTGCCATCAGTATTGCCAGTTCAATATCATCTTCGTTATCATCCGACGAAGACGAATCCATAAACTCTCCACGTCAAAGTACTCCTCATCTGAATTCATCATGTTTGCTTCAAAGTAAACAACAAAAGCGTCAAAAAAATGCGGTCTGGCATTTGACCGAACACTTCCGCATGCAGCGCACATCCTCCTCCCTTTGCTAGTTTCTAAGTGCGCCGACCCATTTAGTCCTTTGCCTCAATGGGTTTTTTTGGCTAATTTTCTTTGTGTTTTACTTCTGTTTTGCCGGGTTTTTCTTGTTCAGTTTTAATTTATTATTTATCATTTCCCTTTTTATTTTAAACTCTTGATTTTTTAAAACTCATCCTTTAAAAAAATATTGCAATTAGGAGAACAATTGCAAATATTTATCTGTGAAGTTTTCGTATTTCACCAATTTTAAAAATTAGGAGAACAATTGCAAATATTTTCCAGAGACTACAGTAGCATAAGATGAGTAAAAGAAACAATGAACTGAAGGGGAACGCTGCATGAAAATAAAAAAAATTATGTTCTTCGTGTGAACACAATTATATATTTCCATGAATATTTATTTATATCCATGAACTTTTTTGAATTTTGTGAAAAAATGGTACAAATTGTTTCTACATGTTAAAACATTTACTAAAAGTTGTGTGAACAAATTTTCTATTTTTATGAACATTTTTAAACATATGAACATATTTTAGTTGCGTGCACAATTTTTTAAATGGCACATAAATTTTTTTTTATGTTATGATTTTTTGAGGAAAAAAATTATGCGAACAAATTTTTATCCTTTCATGAACATTCTTAGATGTCATGAAGCATTTTATAAATATGTGAAAACTGTTTCTTAATGGGACAAACGTATTTTTAAATCATGAACTTTTAAAAATATAGGAACATTTATTAAAATGTGAGAAAAAAATCAATTTTCATATTGTAGATGCATGAAACATTTTCAAAAGTTTCAACAACAATGAAACCCAATAACAGTCGCGCAAAGGGCGCCCTCTCGGCTATGCCACGTCGGATTTTGGATGGTTGCGCGAGGAGCTGAGATAGGCACACGGTTGGCTTCGTCGCTGCCCCACAACCCACTTCCTGCCTCTTTCTTCTGGACGAAGGAAGAGATCACGAGATACGGTCGCCCTGCTCCAACCCACTTCTCCTCCCCACGCACGCCACCTCCTTTCCCCCTCTCCCTCTCAGACCCACTCGCCGCGAAGACTAGAGGCAGAACGCGGCACGCGTCGGTCGACGAGGAGGAGCTGCGCCGCCGCCGGAGCACCGACTGCATCTACTACCTCGCGCTCCCCGTTGACCTTCAAGAAGGTACCCCTGCGTCTCTCTCTCTCTCTTCGCGAGCTGATGCGCCGCCGAACGGCAAGGGCCATCCATTCGGTTTTGATCTGACCGGGGGCCTCCTTCTCCTCTGGTCTACGATTCGAGCTGCGCTCATGCGCGCGCACGATTTCGTCTTAGTTTCTAACAAGCGACCGAGCTCTGCTCTGCTCGGTGCCGGTAAATTCGACGGTTTCAATCGAGATCTGTTTGTTCGTTATAGAAGCTGATTCAGCTGAGCCCTTATATTGCTGCTGCTTCTATCCGGTAACATCTCAGGGAAAGCATTCTCCAGTTGTTTGTGAACGCCATTGCTCAGGGCTCCATGTGCACATTCACAAACATTAGTCGCCAATGGAGCAGAGCGCCATTGCTGATGTAGCTTAAAATGGTGATCAGTGACCGACTGAGTGTGCTTGAAGTTTGAGGTGGAGTGCAAGGAGGAGGACACCCGGGTGGAGATCTACTGCGCCGCCAAGCCGGGGCTACTGCTGTCGATGGTGAGCACACTGTCCCTCAACATCCAGCAGTGCGTCGTCGACTGCTTCAACGACTTCGCCATGCACGCCTCCTTCTCCAAGGTACCAATGATTCCATCCATGGACTCGTCACTTCACCAGCAAACATGGATGAATTCATCTTCTTCTTCAGCTAGATCATCTGTTAAGTCACCAATTCCAGCTGATTGATTCGAGTTTTATATGCAGATGCAGAGGGAGATGTGCTGCTGGATCTTATAAGGAGGTCACTCTGACAAGACTGGCTAGCTGTGATTCTCGTGGGAATAAAGAGGATGGGACCTGTGATTGTCATGGATCTGGAGGTGACACTGATCAGGAAGGTAAGTTTACTACGATCTGGAGTAATATTACTAGATTGCAAATCATGAATTTAGTAGTTACTGCAGAATATTGGTTAGTTGGTTCAGTTTACCTTTCATGTTTATATGGTCTAACGACATCTGACATAGCAGATGCTTGGTCCAGCTGGAGATAGCTTACATGGTTTTATTTCACCATAATATATTTCCAACAAGATCGTTCCCTATTGTTTCCTGAAGAAAACTAACGATCAAACTGTAGAAAAAACATTGTTTAGAGGAGTTAATATACAATTTGTTGTCTTGCAATTGGCTTCTAAAATTTACAGCAGGAGTACGCAATGAGTTTGAACAAATGAATGCAAAACCTAGCAGATTTTGCGATGTTACTGTTTCTTGATATCTTCCTCATTTGTATTATGTGTATTCCTTAGTTGACAGCTATTTTAATGTATACTCTCCCCTTATTTTGAGGAAACTTCACGGGGCAGAGGATCACTACAATTTTTTGTTTCAAATAGGAAATGAACAAAACATGATTTTGCCAACCTCTCATGTAGTATATATGTACCTATTTCATAAAGTACATCGGTTTAAATACAAGTTTGCAACTCATGACGATGAGTCGAGGAGTGAAAGAAGTTTGGAACTCACACAAGTGTCATACTCGCATGACCAAATCAGGCTACGAAGACAAGTCTTCATGCGCACATGTATGACCTTGCCTCTGTCGTTGTTATTCTTTTTTCTGAAGAAAAAAAACTGCTGTCATTAGGCTCTAAATTTGCCAAGATTTTTCTTGTCTTTGCAATTTTGTTTGCAGGATTGCCGATTTTAGTTACACAGTACCATTTAAAAAGCGGCTGACATTTGATGAATTGCCGAAGGGTGGTGGCTGGACACCATGGGGGACAGTGTTCCAAGATGGTTAGACGTTAGCTACTGATTCACAATCTATCAATCCTATCTTCATGTATCTGTGTGTGTTAGGTACATCTACTTGATTTCTTCTTCTGATTTAGGGAGGTCTTTAGAATCTGAGAGGAAATTGATGTAAAATTTATTTTCCTATTCTTGGAAACTCTTGCTTAGGAAAATCATAATGTTCTTTTCATTGTACAAGCAGTACAAGGTCCAACATGGTTGTGCTGATGTCTAGGTTTCGACTTCCTTGTGAGGTGCCCTCCTCTTGAGTATGCCAATACTTCACGGTGGTGAGGTCTGTCTCGATGGTAGACCGGTTGATTGATTAAATGGCAATAGGAGCAGCTTAGTGAGCCAGTGATGCAACTGTGCATCGTCTCTTGACGCACCACTGTCGACCCCAGCTACTGCATGTACATATGATATGCCAATACTTCACGGTGGTGAGGTCTGTCTCGATGGTAGACCGGTTGATTGATTAAATGGCAATAGGAGCAGCTTAGTGAGCCAGTGATGCAACTGTGCATCGTCTCTTGACGCACCACTGTCGACCCCAGCTACTGCATGTACATATGATCCATGTATCGTGTTTAGTTTCTCACTAAGACTTGGTATGCTTGTGTTGTGATGATTCGAGGAACTCTACCTCTTTTGGAGATCGCCCACCTTTTGGAGACTGCTAAACCTTGACTTGAACAGTTGGATGTGTTTCTGTGATCAGTCATCCAACTATCCACTTGTAAGATTGTCACCTCTATTAATATAGATCTATTAGCATCGATGAAACTACTTCGCTTGCTTTGCTTTATGAATGAACACTCTTCTGCTGCAGTTCTATTCTATGTATTATATTTTTAACCACTGTTGCTTGTTTGGATTGTCAACACGTTAATAAGTGTGTTAGCTTGATTAGTGCGCACATTACCACATAGGTGGCGCCACCCAGCCACTAGTTTTTAAAGTATGTGAACACTTTTTTGCAGTACACAAATATATTTTGAAATCACGTAAATGTAACATATTTTAACCAAAGTACATTAATTTCTAGGAATAGGACAACAATAAATTTAAACATGAAAGATGGAAAGAAATGAAAAAGGTGTGCGTACGTTGTGCTGCATGATGGATTAGGCGAGGAAGAATAGGACATGAGACGTTGTCATGAATTGGGTCACAGGAAGGCCACGCGCCACGTCTTATTCTTCCTCTCCCATAGCTTCACTTTTCAGGGTTCATGTTCGGTGAGTTTGCTAGACATGGGAAAGACATGAAGTTGGACATGAATGTCGCCGTGGCCAGTGATCATTTAGACTACTTATTTTATTCCTTTTTTGTTTAATTGAAATATGTTGAAAATATAATGATTTTAATCATTTTGCAGAAGAATAGTTCGGTTTGTTCAAATCTCATTTAAAGTATACTAGTAAAATGCCTGTGCGTTGCAACGGGAGAAAAATAATAATATCACAGACATCTAGCCTAATAATCATGACTCAAAGACTCCACCTCGCGCGTCGTGCAAGTCCATGTCCTCTATTTTAACACGGCATCCATCTATCACGGCTTTTCCTATTTTCCGCCCTCACTGACGGGTACCCCGATGTCCATTTGATCATAATGCATCTAGACGTGGTCAATCCCAAGGCGATGAGCTTGACCATCACATGACATACCTGTCATTGAATCGCACCAGCCCAATGGATTAAACTGCCCCAATGCAAGGGAATGTTTAAACTAATCTGTTGAGGTAGGATTGAGCGGTGCCCTCCGTGTCCCTCGGGCACATGCTCCATACAATTTCTCATGCACAACCTTCGTGCTTCGTTATGGAGCAAACATCCGTGGCCCTGTACGAAGGTTGTCCAGATCAAGTAACTGGGTTACAGTCTAGGTCGCTAATGTAAAAGATGATCGGTCACTCTGTGGTAGGGTTTTTTAGGAGGCCAGTTCAGAACATTGGACATGATAATGTGCGGCTAACGACAATGTTGGACACTTATCCCCTACCACATTGAGCGCTAGCTCGGTAGCATGCCAGCCAGTCGCCGCCAAGGCACAAGTCGCCTACAACTCCAAGCAACTAATATCAATTGATGATTTTAGGGGATGCACCCACTCCCATGACATGTTCGCTTTGCTGCATGCGCTCACTGTCACAACAAGATCTATCGTTTGCTAATTGTGTGGAAACCGCGCTTTCTTGCCTTGATTGGCTCTACCAACTCAGCCAAATCAGTAGTTGTCTAATTCTTTCTTCTGGCTGCATTGCTGAAATATATATGAACTTAGACTGTACAAGGTTCAGTAAATGAATATGCACACTATCAGCTTGTGTGTACTCTCGTCTTAATTTGGATATGTGGCCCCAACATGTTTGAATCCATTAGTAATGGTTGATTGGTGAAGCTATAGTTAGATCTCATAGTACTTTCAGGTTGCAATCTGAATTGAGCCGACGATTACTTGAAGAAAAAAAACAAACAAGATGCAGTATTGCAAGTGCAAGTGTGAGTGTGAATTGTTTGGGATTGGGACGAAAAGAATGTTATCTGTTGTAGTGTATAAATACGATATGGCTCATTTTATTTTATGAGTGTCGGCTGGCATAGTTGGTTAATGTGATGGGATTTGCACCTCATGTAGCTAGTTTGAATCCCACTAATGCACGTATTTTTTGATGATTTTCCAAAAAAAATGGAACTCCAGTAGGCCCGGGTCCATGAGAGAAGAGTGTTCACCAAGACTTGTTCGCAGAAGGAATGACGTACACAAATTATGACTCGGTGTACGAAACACCGCCGATTCTATTTGACCCTTGTGAGCGTCAAAACGTTGTTGCTTCGCTGAAGGTAGCATTTAGATGGCCGACTTTTTCGGACCTTTCATTCAGAATTTCAAAATTTCTTCAAATTTTTAGAAAATGTTCATATTTTTTTTCAATAGAAGTTCGTAATTCCAAAATTTGTTCATGTTCTTAAAAAAATTCATGTAATAAAAAAAGTTCGCCGTATAGAAAAAAAAGTTCACCATACATTTGAAAACTCATCACTATATATAATAAAAATTCATCATGTATAGGAAATTTGTTCAGTGTGCATTTAAACAAATCACTGTATATTTAAAAATGTTCAGTGTGTATTTGAAAAATGTGCACTGTATACTAATTAAAAATAAACTTCATTGTGTATTTTTAAATTCACTTTTTTCAAACATTTCGGAATTTTGTTGCTAGTTAAAAAATTACATTTGGAAAAACTATTCACCGTATACTAAAAAATGTTCAGTGAATATTTATGGCGCAGTGCTAATTTTGTCACCACATTCGCCTGCAAACTAAAGGTTCCGTGTTCAATTCTCCCTCGGGTCTCCTATTTTTGGTTGGTTTTCCAAAAAAAAAAATCAGGAATGTCCTATGTGCATTTATAGCGTAGCGCTGCTTTTCAACACCAAATGTCATAAGGGTGAGTGGCTAGCACTTTAGCCATAAACCCGGAGGTCCTGTGTTTGATCCTCCCTGGGTCCCCTTTAATATTAGGGAAAGAAAAGATGTGGCATGCCGGTATATTTGGATGGTCGGCTCAGCTTTCATATTCACTGTCGACGGACGTATACTGTTGCCCAGGTCCGTTTTGGAGATGCCCTGCCACGGCCCAAGCTCTTATGCCCGTATGCCAAATGCACCTGCTCCAAAAGAGGCGACGCCAAGAAGACTAGGGTTTTAGAGTCGGGGCTGCAGCGGGCGTGAGGCGTTTGGTTGGTCGATCCGTCACTGACTGGTCGGAGGCGGCGCTCTCCTCATCCGGCCGAGCCAACCCACGACCGCCGCCGATTCGTACCGTTCTTCTCTCCCGTTCGTGTTGACGGCGGCTCCCTTTCCTCTGTTCCGTCTGAAGAAAACAGATCCAACCTCGGTTCGTTAGCTCCTCAACTTGAGATGCTCATATGGATCCTTTCTTCCTTTCTTTCGATTTGGATGGTTGATTGACACATGGGAACTCCTAGTTATTACTACTACTTATTAGCGTTCTTGCTGCCGGTAATTTTTAGGGATCCCTAATTTTTATGTCCAATCCCGTGATTTCCTTGCTGAAGGCAAAAAATAAAATAAAAAATCAGCAGGTGGATGTTATCTCGTACTTGATTTGCATCGATTCTAGTTATTATGTCCGTAGATTTATTCCTTGCTTTCATTTTCCCAGCAATTCCAGATATGTCTCTGCATTATTGTGTGACTTATGGGTTCTTTGTTGTCTGCTCAGAGATTTAGAGATAAATAGGGTGGTGCCTTAATTAATGTTCTTTCGAAAGATGAACACATGAATCTTTGATATATACTTGAAAGAAAGAAAAAATCCGTGCATCGATGATAATTTATTGTACATGTTTCAGAATTTCGGTTGTTGCACTTTAATTGATCTTTGATATATACTTGAAAAAAAACATAGTTTCTGTTCTATTGATGCAATTGCTCAAGAGCACCTAGGTCCTCATGGAGGAGGTTTTCTTGCGATCAGTCAGATCAGTATTATCTCGTAGAGTCATATTTCTGATTGGTTGTTTCTAGATCCCTTCTTTCTTTATTATTTTAGCAGTTTCAGATACTTGGGAAGATAATTTCTTAGATTTTGTTCCTTTTTAGTAACCCATGATTTTTCAACAGTATTATATTTATCTTTATCACTATCACTAAAATGATCTTTGTCGTGGTATTCTCACGGGGGATGCAAGACGACATATGCCACAAGGTGGCTTCGTGTGAGGGCAAGATTGCTGCCGAAATATCCAGGGACGGGTATGCGAGTAGCATGCGCTAGTTTACCCAGGTTCGGGGCTCTCCGGAGAGATAATACCCCTACTCCTGCATGTCTGGATGTACATCTGGGTTATACATCGGGCAGTACAAAGTGCTCCTGGAGCTATATCTAGAGTCAGTGCCATAAGCATCTGACTTGGTATATATGCATATGAGCTAGTGGCTGCATGTGCCTGAGCATGCATGCGTGAGTGGCCTTGTGGCCGGCCAAGTGCATGTGGCATGGCTGTGTGTGTGCGCGCGCTAGCTAGCCATCTTGCTAGCTAGCATGCATGCGTGAATGTGTGAGTCCATCCCTTGATGGATGGATGGAGCTGGCTTATATAGTGTGGAGTGGGCATGGTAGCTTAGTATGTAAGTTAAGTGGTGGCGTGGGGGGCAAGTGGGCATGGGGCACCATGCTCATGATGGTGTGTGATGTGATGTGCATGCCTCCTTGTCCTTGGTGCATTTTATAAAACAGTGCCCAGAGACAGATACACTGTAGATGACGTTGCGGTATGGCCGTCTTGTCGGTGTCGGCGGTTGACTTCGGGCAGCAGTCGGCAGCCGGCCGGGCAGAGCAGTCGGATGGGGAGCCGGCAGGAGCGGCCGGGCGGTCGGACTGAGGGGCTTTGCTAACCCCGATGTCTTGATTTATTGTCTCGTCGTCTTCGGGGTATCCATGTCCAATTACTCCGACAGTAGCCCCCAAGCCTCCGGGCAACTTGGCAAAGTTGGGCGGAGGTTTTTTGGTGAGTGTTCATGGAAATGATCATGAAAAAGACAAAGTTAGTCCGCACAGATATATCAAATGTTTGCTTTTAGCATTGCAAGTTTTATGCGGAGGGTGCCGACTCGGTTTCGTCCGAGCCCCCTTAATCTTTTTCGTATTCCCTCTGCTTTTTGGCTTGTGCTCTTGCTCGCGGGACAGTCATTCTGCGGTCTGTGGCTGAGAGTGGACCGCGAAGTGGAGTGTACAGTACTCAGAGTCTGGGAGCAGATTCGACCGAGCAGATACTTGTAAAGGAAATGGCTGGGTCGCCCGAACCGTTTTTCTTCCCGGACGTTTTTCGCGTGGGTGGCCTCCAGCGTTCACTCTTGCTAGTCAGACAGCCACTCTGCGGTCTGTGACTAAGAATGGGCCTTTGGTACCGCGCACGGTACTAAGCCGTCTGCGGGAACTAACGTTTCAGGCCAAACGGCCTGCCCCGGGGCCAACTCTAGCTGGCGCCGGGGCGAACAATGATGCAACTGTAATGAAATGCGGAGACAGCCCCTGAGCTTCGCTCGGTGTTATTCGTACTTGCGTGGTGCAAAAAATATGCGGGTGAGGAGCTCACATTGATTTTCGTGTAGTCGTGGTCGTTGTCGAAGACAGCCGGCACGGCTCGGCGCTCGCGGAGCGCGCCGACGTACCCGCTGGGTGTAGCCTTCGAGCCTCCTGGTGCTCGAAAGGGGTCCCGGCCGGTCAGGCTCGACCGGCCAGGCTGAAAGTGCGTTATATCGACTAGAGGGGGGGTGAATAGGCGATTTATATGAAATTCTTCACTGAGGAATTTGCCGGTGAGGAAATTCCTTAGCGAAGAACTAACAGCAGTGGAATGAGTACTCAAAAGTAAACATAACAGAATACAGGCATAGTCAACATGATGAAATGAAAACAGGCACGGAGTACAGGAAGCGTAATCACAGGATAACATAGGATGAAGACAAACAGACTGAAGAAATTGAACTGAGGAAATTGAGAAAGTCTTCAGTCAAAGTCTTCAAACACAGATATGAACAGACACATAACACATTTATGAGGAAATGGAAGAGTTGAAGGAATAGAACCAGTAAGCTTGGTGAAGACAATGATTTGATAGACCAGTTCCAACTGCTGTCTCAGTTGTACGTCTGGTTGGAGCGGCTGAGTATTTAAACTCGAGGACACACAATTCCGGACACCCAGTCAAGGACACTTAGTCCAAGACACCCAGTCCTCACCGTATTTTCCTTGAACTAAGGTCACACAGACCTCGTCCAATCACTCGTGGTAAGTCTTCAGGCGACTTCCAAACCTTCACAACCTTGGTCACTCGGCGATCCACAGTTTCTCTTGGATACTCTAGACCATGACGCCTAACCGTCTGGAAGAAGCACAGTCTTCAAAGGTAACAAGCGTCGGATCCACACAGGATCAATTTCTTCAGTAATGCTCAATCACTTGGGGTTTGTAGGTGTTTGGGTTTTGGGTTTTTGGTTTTTCCTCACTTGATGATTTTCGCTCAAGGTCTTCAGAGGATGGGTTGCTCTCAAATGACAAGTATCAATTTCTCTCGGAGCAGCCAACCAGCTAGTGGTTGTAGGGGGCGGCTAATTATAGCCTAGGGAGCAGCCTGACATGATAAGACATAAATGCACTTCAATGATATGACCGTTAGGTGGATAGATATTTTGGGACAGCTGGCACATAGCACAGCAACGGTCGGAATTTTGAGTAGCAAAATCCTCAGGGCTATCATGTTCCTCACTGTGTAGGCAATCCGCACTGGCGAATTCCTAACTCCTCAGTCAGGACAAATTCCTCAGAGACCAGAAGAACTTCGTCTCTGTCACTGAAGAAATTGACTGAACTGTATGAGATTTCCAATGGTTTCACTCGAAGGGATTGGTAGATGTAGGATTTTGAGTTGAGCATCACATGGAAATTTTTCCTTAGTATTTCCTCGACCCCCTTTAACAGTATGATGTTTCCTATGACTCAAGAAAGAGAAAAACAAAACTATGAAAACGAAAGTCTTCAAGCTTCATATTCCTCGCATGAATATCAAGTCTTCACGGACACACCAATTTCTTCACTTTCAAAGTCTTCATGAAAATCTTCAGAAATACCAAAATCTTCAGTCGAATATATTCATTTTTAGGGGGCGACTTTTTCTGTAAATATCAAACTCCTCATAGACTTATAGACCCGTGTACACTCACAAACGCATTAGTCCCTTAACCTATAAGTCTTCAATACACCAAAATCACTAAGGGGCACTAGATGCACTTACAATCTCCCCCTTTTTGGTGATTGATGACAATATAGGTTAAGTTTTCAATGGGGATAAACATATGAAGTGTAAATACTGATATTGAGGAATTTGATTGCAAGATATAGAAGAACTCCCCCTGAAGATGTGCATAGTGAGGAATTTGCTTTTGAAGCAATGCACACTTGAAGAGTTGAATCATGGAGATCTCCCCCTATATCTTATAATTCATACGCGCATTTTAACATATAATATGAAGAATTTGAAATGCATGATGAAATATGGTGCCTGATGAAATTCAGCATGCGTGCAATAACATTAATGAGGAACAAGCATGCAGAATAGTGCATCAAAAGTATCAGAGCACAGTGCATCAAAAGTATCAGAGCACCCTCGAGTTTAAGATTACAACTCGATCCAATAAAGTTTCAGAAGAACGAGAGTTGTAACTTAGCAAAAAAAACGCCCATATAGTAGACCCGCTTGAAGACTAACTCATATTTCTCCCCCTTTGTCATCGAATGACCAAAAGGATCGAAAATGAGGACTAACGCCCCTGAAGATAATCATGTTGATGAAGGAGCGCCAGCGTTGTTGGGGTCATTTGTTGATGTAGGGCCTGCCGCAGTGTCGTCCAAATCTTCATGTTCATCAGTGTCGCACGATGAAGAAAATGAGCTGGCCACCAGAGAAGGAACCTGGACCTTCTTGAATTTCTTCGGTGGAGGTGCAGACCAGTCAAAATCTTTTTTGAGACCCATGTTCTTCAGATCTTCTTCACCATACAGATGTGACAGGATTGCCCAGGTGCGACCGAAGACTTGATGGAGGTATTAGTGGTTTTTCTTCACTGCATTGTGTGTGGCAGTCATGTTGTGAAGAAGTGAACCAAACTGACGCTTAACCCATTTATGATTTCGATCCACCTTCTGGTGAAGACTAAGCAGAAATTCACGGTCAGTCATCACGCGCAGAGCAGTGGCTTGAGGAGTGGACTTAGGTGCATTGGCAGAGTCATGTGTGGTAGAGTCATCATTGGTGGAATAAGATGCAGCTTTGCGAAACTGACCATCCAATGGACGAATGCCTTCATCTATTACAGCAGGTGCCTTGCCCTTTCCATCAATTGAGGAATATGTCTGCTTGAGGACTTCAATTGGGGGCAAGTAGCTGAGGTGATTCTGGAAATCAGCTTTGTAGTTGAGTGAAGACCTTGTCCTGAGGAATCTCATAATCCAAGGTGTATAAGGCTTCAGCTCAAACAGAGACAGTGCAACATTGGCCATAGTCCTCATGAAGAAATCGTGATAATTGACAGGAATGCCATGAACGATGTTGAATACCAGATTCTTCATGATGCCAACAATTTCCTCATCAAATGAGTCGTGGCTTTTGATGGGACTGATTGTCCTCGTAAGAATACGATAGACAGTTCTGAACACGTACATCAATTCCTTCACGAGAAATTTGGTTCTTGGTGCTTGACCTGGCTTCAAAGGTTTCATCAGCACCTGCATGTAATGATGTGTGAGCTCAGGTTCACTATAGATGCAGCGAGCTTCTTCAAGGGGAGGGCTGAGTGGTAGAGCACGAAGCAATTCAGAGGCTGGTGCAGTGTAGTGAGTGTTTTCAGACATCCAGTCCAGCACCCATGAATTCACATCTGCAGCATCTCCGGTGATGTGCAGTGTTGCATAGAATTGAAGAATCAGTTCTTCATTCCAATCACAAATGTCAGAGCAAAAGTTGAGCAGTCCAGCGTCGTGAAGAACACTAAGGACTGGTGCGAAGCACGGCAGAGATTCCATATCCACGTGAGGAATATGCTCATGGTAGAAGATTTTCTCCTTGTTGAACAGCACTGAGGAATAGAAATTTGCTTGACTGGCAGTCTAGAAACGCCTCTTCCTAATGCGAGCAGAGTCATATGGGTTGTAATCTTCGAAGAATACGTGCTCGCCGAAGAAATCATCAGCCTTGAACTTTTGCTTGCGTGAGAAAGGATCCTTTGGCTTTGGCAGAGGAGTGTCAGTGAGTTGCATCACGACCTCAGGAATCTCAATCGCAGGTTCTTCAAGCTGAGGAATTTCTGGTTCCTCCTCAGTGGCAGTCTGCGTCGTTGGTTGTTCAGCAGCAGCAGTTTCTTCAGCGCTAGTGGCTGGAATTTCCTCATGGACAGATGCAGTGGGATGAGTTTCTTCAGAGCCCATGTGAACAGTTTGTGTGGGGGGCTGAGGAAATTGCTGTAGAGAGGTGAACATTGGAGAATTTGGATGTTGACCTTCCCAGAATTCATCACTGATTACGGGTGTGGAGCAGCCAATGTCCACATCTTCATCTTCCATTTCTTCAACGCCAACCTCTGCAGCTGTCAACTGAGGCATATGCGAGGAGATGATAGGTGTTGAAGGGATCGCATCCACTTCAATTTTTTCATCCAACGGTTCAGATGAAGCAGCAGAAGGACTTTCTTCATCAGATCCGTTGGGGATCACATATTTTTCATCAAAAGGAACAAGGTCCTTTGATGGCCTGGTTGAGATGGGAACTGTTGGAAATATGCCCTAGAGGCAATAATAAATTGGTTATTATTATATTTCCTTGTTCACGATAATCGTTTATTATCCATGCTAGAATTGTATTGATGGGAAACTATGATACATGTGTGGATACATATGCAACACCGTGTCCCTAGTAAGCCTCTAGTTGACTAGCTCGTTGATCAATAGATGGTTACGGTTTCCTGACCATGGACATTGGATGTCGTTGATAACGGGATCACATCATTAGGAGAATGATGTGATGTACAAGACCCAATCCTAAGTCTAGCACAAGATCATATAGTTCGTATGCTAAAGCTTTTTCTAATGTCAAGTATCATTTCCTTAGACCATGGGATTGTGCAACTCCCGGATACCGTAGGAGTGCTTTGGGTGTGCCAAACGTCATAACGTAACTGGGTGGCTAAAAAGGTACACTACAGGTATCTCCAAAAGTATCTGTTGGGTTGGCATGAATCGAGACTGGGATTTGTCACTTCGTGTGACGGAGAGGTATCTCTGGGCCCACTCGGTAGGACATCATCATAATGTACACAATGTGATCAAGGAGTTGATCACGGGATGATGTGTTACGGAACGAGTAAAGAGACTTGCCGGTAACGAGATTGAACAAGGTATCGGGATACCGACGATCGAATCTCGGGCAAGTATCGTACCGATAGACAAAGGGAATTGTATACGGGATTGATTAAGTCCTTGACATCGTGGTTCATCCGATGAGATCATCGTGGAACATGTGGGAGCCAACATGGGTATCTAGATCCCGCTGTTGGTTATTGACCGGAGAGTCATCTCGGTCATGTCTGCATGTCTCCCGAACCCGTAGGGTCTACACAATTAAGGTTCGGTGACGCTAGGGTTGTAGGGATATGTATATGCAGTAACCCGAATGTTGTTCGGAGTCCCGGATGAGATCCCGAACGTCACGAGGAGTTCCGGAATGGTCCGGAGGTAAAGAATTATATATAGGAAGTGCTATTTCGGCCATCGGGACAAGTTTCGGGGTCACCGGTATTGTACCGGGACCACCGGAAGGGTCCTGGGGGTCCACCGGGTGGGGCCACCTATCCCGGAGGGCCCCATGGGCTGAAGTGGGAAGGGATCCAGCCCAAAGTGGTCTGGGGCGCCACTTCCCCCTAGGGCCCATGCGCCTAGGGTGGGGGAAACCCTAAAGGAAGAGTCCTAGAAGGGGAAGGCACCTCCTAGGTGCCTTGGGGAGGAGGGATTCCTCCCTTGGCCGCCGCCCCCCCTAGGAGATTGGATCTCCTAGGTCCGGCGCCCCCCTAGGCCCCCCTATATATAGTGGGGGAAGGGAGGACCTCTGGACCTGGCCTTTGGTGCCTCCCTCTCCCTCTCCAACACATCCTCCTCCTCCATAGTGCTTGGCGAAGCCCTGTCGGAGTACTGCAGCTCCATCACCACCACGCCGTCGTGCTGCTGCTAGAGCCATCTTCCTCAACCTCTCCTTCCCCTTGCTGGATCAAGAAGGAGGAGACGTTATGCTGACCATACGTATGTTGAACGCGAAGGTGCCGTCCGTTGGACGCTAGGATCATCGGTGATTTGGATCACGACGAGAATGACTCCATCAACCCCGTTCTCTTGAACGCTTCCGCTTAGCGATCTACAAGGATATGTAGATGCACTCTCCTTCCCCTCGTTGCTGGTTTCTCCATAGATAGATCTTGGTGACACGTAGGAAAATTTTGAATTTCTGCTACGTTCCCCAACAGTGGCATCATGAGCTAGGTCTATTGCGTAGATTCTATGCACGAGTAGAACACAAAGCAGTTGTGGGTGTTGATCTTGTTCAATATGCTTACCGTTACTAGTCCAATCTTGATTCGGCGGCATTGTGGGATGAAGCGGCCCGGACCGACCTTACACGTACTCTTACGTGAGACTGGTTCCACCGACTGACATGCACTAGTTGCATAAGGTGGCTAGCGGTTGTCTGTCTCTCCCACTTTAGTCGGATCGGATTCGATGAAAAGGGTCCTTATGAAGGGTAAATAGCAATTGGCATATCACGTTGTGGTTTTTGCGTAGGTAAGAAACGTTCTTGCTAGAAACCCATAGCAGCCACGTAAAACATGCAAACAACAATTAGAGGACGTCTAACTTGTTTTTGCAGGGTATGCTATGTGATGTGATATGGCCAAGAAGAATGTCATGAATGATATGTGATGTATGGGATTGATCATGTTCTTGTCATGGTGACGATGATGATCATGGAGCCCCGAAGATGGAGATCAAAAGGAGCAATATGATATTGGCCATATCATGTCACTATTTGATTGCATGTGATGTTTATCATGTTTATACATCTTATTTGCTTAGAATGACGGTAGTAAATAAGATGATCCCTCACTAAAATTTCAAGAAGGTGTTCCCCCTAACTGTGCACCGTTGTGAAAGTTCGTCGTTTCGAAGCACCACGAGATGATCGGGTGTATAGATTCTTACGTTCGAATACAACGGGTGTTGACGAGCCTAGCATGTACAGACATGGCCTCGGAACACATGCGAAACACTTAGGTTAACTTGACGAGCCTAGCATGTACAGACATGGCCTCGGAACACAAGAGACCGAAAGGTCGAGCATGAGTAGTATGGTAGATATGATCAGCATGAAGATATTCACCGATGTTGACTAGTCCGTCTCACGTGATGATCGGACACGGCCTAGTTGACTCGGATCATGTAATCACTTAGATGACTAGAGGGATGTCTATCTGAGTGGGAGTTCATAAGATGAACTTAATTATCCTGAACATAGTCAAAAGGTCTTCGCAAATTATGTCGTAGCTCGCGCTTCAGTTCTACTGTTTAGATATGTTCCTAGAGAAAAATTAGTTGAAAGTTGATAGTAGCAATTATGCGGACTAGGTCCGTAAACTGAGGATTGTCCTCATTGCTTCATAGAAGGCTTATGTCCTTAATGCACCGCTCAGTGTGCTGAACCTCGAACGTCGTCTGTGGATGTTGCAAACATCTGACATACACGTTTTGATAACTACGTGATAGTTCAGTTAAACGGTTTAGAATTGAGGCACCGAAGACGGTTTTGAAACGTCGTGAAACATATGAGATGTTTCGAGGGCTGAAATTGGGATTTCGGGCTCGTGCCCACGTCAAGAGGTATAAGACCTCCGACGATTTTCTTAGCCTGCAAACTAAGGGAGAAAAGCTCAATTGTTGAGCTTGTGCTCAGATTGTCTGAGTACAACAATCGCTTGAATCGAGTGGGAGTTTATCTTCCAGATGAAATAGTGATGGTTCTCCGAAGTCATTACCACCAAGCTGCTTGAGCTTCGTGATGAACTATAATATATCAGGGACATATATGATGATCCTTGAGATATTCGCGATGTTTGACACCACAAAAGTAGAGATCAAGAAGGAGCATCAATTGTTGATGGTTTGTGAAACCACTAGTTTCAAGAAGGGCAAGGGCAAAAAGGGATGCTTCATGAAACGGCAAATCAGCTGCTGCTCTAGTGAAGAAACCCAAGGTTGAACCCAAACCCGAGACTAAGTGCTTCTGTAATAAGGGGAACAACCACTGGAGCAGAATTACCCTAGATACTTGGTAGATGAGAAGGCTGGCAAGGTCGATAGAAGTATATTGGATATAAATTGTGTTGATGTGTACTTTACTAGTACTCCTAGTAGCACCAGGGTATTAGATACCGGTTCGGTCGCTAAGTGTTAGTAACTCGAAATAAAAGCTACGGAATAAACGGAGACTAGCTAAAGGTGAGCTGACGATATGTGTTGGAAGTGTTTCCAATGTTGATATGATCAAGCATCGCACGCTCCCTCTACCATCGAGATTGGTGTTTGCGTTGAGCATAGACATGATTGGATTATGTCTATCGCAATACGGTTATTCATTTAAGGAGAATAATGGTTACTCTGTTTATTTGAATAATACCTTCAATGGTCTTGCACCTAAAATGAATGGTTCATTGAATCTCGATCATAGTGATACACATGTTCATGCCAAAAGATATAAGATAGTAATGATAGTACCACCTACTTGTGGCACTGCCACTTAAAGTCATATCGGTGTAAAACGCATGAAGAAGCTCCATGTTGATGGATCTTTGGACTCACTCATTTTTGAAAGGTTTGAGACATGTGAACCATGTCTATTGGTGTATATGCATGAAGAAACTCCATGCAAATGGACCGTTTGGACTCACTTGATTTTGAATCACTTGAGACATGCAAATCATACCACATGGGCAAGATGACAGAAAGCCTCGTTTTCAGTAAAATGGAACTAGAAAGCAACTTGTTGGAAGTAATACATTTTGATGTGTGCAATCCAATGAGTGCTGAGGCATGTAGTGGATATAGTTATGTTCTTACTTCACAGATGATTTGAGTAGATGTTGACTATATTTACTTGATGAATCACGAGTCTGAATTATTGAAAGGTTCAAGTAATTTCAGGGTGAAGTTGAAAGATCGTCGTGACAAGAGGATAAAATATCTATGATATGATCATAGAGATGAATATCTGAATTACGAGTTTGGCACAGAATTAAGACATTGTGGAAATTGTTTCACAACTAATACAGCCTAGAACACCGTAGTGTGATGGTGTGTCCGAACATCATAACTGCACCCTATTGGATATGATGCATACCATGATGTCTCTTATCGAATTACCACAATAATTTATGGGTTAGGCATTAGAGACAACCACATTCACTTTAAATAGGGCACCATGTAATTCCAATGAGATGACACCATATGAACTATGGTTTAGAGAAACCTAAGCTGTCATTTCTTAAAAGTTTGGGGCTGCGGCGCTTATCTGAAAAAGTTTCAGGCTGATAAGCTCGAACCCAAAGCGGATAAATGCATCTTCATAGGACACCCAAAACAGTTGGGTATACCTCCTGTCTCAGATTCGAAAGCAATAAGGGATTGTTTCTAGAATCGGGTCCTTTCTCGAGGAAAAATTTCTCTCGAAAGAATTGAGTGGGAGGATGGTGGAGACTTGATGAGGTTATTGAACCGTCTCTTCAACTAGTGTGTGACAGGGCACAGGGAGTTGTTCCTGTGGCACCTACACCAATTGAAGTGGAAGCTTATGATAGTGATCATGAAACTTCAGATCAAGTCACTACCAAACCTCGTAGGATGACAAGGATGCGTACTACTTCAGCGTGGTACGTAATCCTGTCTTGGAAGTCATGTTGCTAGACAACAATGAACCTACGAGCTATGGAGAAACGATGGTGGGCCTGGATTCCAAAATGGCTCGAGGCCATATAATCCGAGAGAGGATCCATATATGAAAACAAAGTGTAGACTTTGGAAGAACTACTTGATGGTCGTAAGGCTGTTAGGTACATATGGATTTTAAAAGGAAGAGAGACAATGATGGTAAGTATCACAATTAAGAAAGCTCGACTTGTCGTTAAGATGTTTTCCGACAAGTTCAAGGAGTTGACTACGATGAGACTTTCTCACTCGTAGCGATGCTAAGAGTCTGTTGGAATTATATTAGCGATTACTGCATTATTTATGAAATCTTGCAGATAGGATGTCAAAACATTGTTTCCTCGACGATTTTCTTGAGGAAAGGTTGTATGTGATACAACCGGAAGGTTTTGTCAATCCTGAAAGATGCTAATAAGTATGCAAAGCTCTAGCAATCCTTCTAAGGACTGGAGTAAGCATCTCGGAGTTGGAATATATGCTTTGATGAGATGATCAAAGATTTTGGGTGTATACAAAGTTTATGAGAAACTTGTATTTCCAAAGAAGTGAGTGGGAGCACTATAGAATTTCTGATGAGTATATGTTGTTGACATATTGTTGATCAGAAATGATGTAGAATTTCTGGAAAGCATGCAGAGTTATTTGAAAAGTGTTTTTCAATGGAAAACCTGGATTAGGCTACTTGAGTATTGAGCATTAAGATCTATAAGGATAGATCAAAACGCTTAATAGTACTTTCAAATGAATACATACCATGACAAGATTTTGAAGGAGTTCAAAATGGATCAGCAAAGAAGGAGTTCCTGGTTGTGTTATAAGGTGTGAACATTGAGTAAGACTCGAAACCTGACCACGGCAGAATAGAGAGAAAGGACGAAGGTCGTCCCCTATGCTTAAGACATAGGCCCTACAGTGTGCTATGCTGTGTACCGCACCTGAAATGTGCCTTGCCATGAGTCAGTCAAGGGGTACAAGAGTGATCTAAGAATGGATCACAAGATAGCGGTCAAAGTTATCCTTAGTAACTAGTGGACTAAGGAATTTTCTCGATTATGGAGGTGGTAAAAGAGTTCGGCGTAAAGGGTTATGCCGATGCAAACTTTGACACTAATCCAGATTATTCTGAGTAGTAAACTGGATTCGTATAGTAGAACAGTTATTTGGAATAGCTCCAAATGTAGCGTAGTAGCTGCATCTACAAGATGACATAGAGATTTGCGAAGTACATACGGATCTGAAAGATTCAAACCCGTTGACTATAACATCTCTCACAGGCATAACATGTTCAAACCCAGAACTCATCGAGTGTTAATCACATGGTAATGTGAACTAGATTATTGACTCTAGTAAACTCTTTGGGTGTTAGTCACATGGGGATGTGACCTTGAGTGTTAATCACATATCGATGTGAACTGGATTATTGACTCTAGTGCAAGTGGGAGACTGTTGGAAATATGCCCTAGAGGCAATAATAAATTGGTTATTATTATATTTCCTTGTTCACAATAATCGTTTATTATCCATGCTAGAATTGTATTGATGGGAAACTCAGATACATGTGTGGATACATAGGCAACACCGTGTCCCTAGTAAGCCTCTAGTTGACTAGCTCGTTGATCAATAGATGGTTACGGTTTCCTGACCATGGACATTGGATGTCGTTGATAACGGGATCACATCATTAGGAGAATGATGTGATGGACAAGACCCAATCCTAAGCCTAGCACAAGATCATGTAGTTCGTATGCTAAAGCTTTTTCTAATGTCAAGTACCATTTCCTTAGACCATGGGATTGTGCAACTCCCGGATACCGTAGGAGTGCTTTGGGTGTGCCAAACATCACAACGTAACTGGGTGGCTATAAAGGTACATTACAGGTATCTCCGTAAGTGTCTGTTGGGTTGGCACGAATCGAGACTGGGATTTGTCACTCCGTGTGACGGAGAGGTATCTCTGGGCCCACTCGGTAGGACATCATCATAATGTGCACAATGTGATCAAGGAGTTGATCACGGGATGATGTGTTATGGAACGAGTAAAGAGACTTGCCGGTAACGAGATTGAACAAGGTATCGGGATACCGACGATCGAATCTCGGGCAAGTATCGTACCGATAGACAAAGGGAATTGTATACGGGATTGATTAAGTCCTTGAAACCGTGGTTCATCTGATAAGATCATCGTGGAACATGTGGGAGCCAACATGGGTATCCAGATCCCGCTGTTGGTTATTGACCGGAGAGTCATCTCGGTCATGTCTGCATGTCTCCCGAACCCGTAGGGTCTAAACACTTAAGGTTCGGTGACGCTAGGGTTGTAGGGATATGTATACGCAGTAACCCGAATGTTGTCCGGAGTCCCGGATGAGATCCCGGACGTCACGAGGAGTTCCGGAATGGTCCGGAGGTAAAGAATTATATATAGGAAGTGCTATTTCGGCCATCGGGACAAGTTTCGGGGTCACGGGTATTGTACCGGGACCACCGGAAGGGTCCTGGGGGTCCACCGGGTGGGGCCACCTATCCCGGAGGGCCCCATGGGCTGAAGTGGGAAGGGATCCATCCCAAAGTGGGCTGGGGCGCCACTTCCCCCTAGGGCCCATGCGCCTAGGGTGGGGGAAACCCTAAAGGAAGAGTCCTAGAAGGGGAAGGCACCTCCTAGGTGCCTAGGGGAGGAGGGATTCCTCCCTTGGCCGCCGCCCCCCCTAGGAGATTGGATCTCCTAGGGCCGGCGCCCCCCCTAGGCCCCCCTATATATAGTGGGGGAAGGGAGGACCTCTGGACCTGGCCTTTGGTGCCTTCCTCTCCCTCTCCAACACATCCTCCTCCTCCATAGTGCTTGGCGAAGCCCTATCGGAGTACTGCAGCTCCATCACCACCACGCCGTCGTGCTGCTGCTGGAGCCATCTTCCTCAACCTCTCCTTCCCCTTGCTGGATCAAGAAGGAGGAGATGTTACGCTGACCGTACGTGTGTTGAACGCGGAGGTGCCGTTCGTTCGGCGCTAGGATCATCGGTGATTTGGATCACGACGAGAACGACTCCATCAACCCCGTTCTCTTGAACGCTTCCGCTTAGCGATCTACAAGGGTATGTAGATGCACTCTCCTTCCCCTCGTTGCTGGTTTCTCCATAGATAGATCTTGGAGACACGTAGGAAAATTTTGAATTTCTGCTACGTTCCCCAACAGGAACAACATCAATCGGATTTGCAAATGAACTTATCATAGGCTTCAATTTCTTCATAGTTGAAGAATCTGAAGCAGCTGATGCTTTCCTTTTCTTCACTGCAGCTCGCTCTACAGCCTTGGCCTTCTTCACATCTGATGCAGATGGAAGGATTGGAGTTGAAGTTGGTGCAGGAGCAGCTAAGGAATCTGGTTGATTTTCTTCAGGCACAACTGATGCAGTTGAAGGAAATATGCCCTAGAGGCAATAATAAAGTTATTATTTATTTCCTTATATCATGATAAATGATTATTATTCATGCTAGAATTTTATTAACCGGAAACATAATACATGTGTGAATACATAGACAAACAGAGTGTCACTAGTATGCCTCTACTAGACTAGCTCATTAATCAAAGATGGTTATGTTTCCTAACCATGGACAAAGAGTTGTTATTTGATTAACGGGATCACATCATTAGGTGAATGATCTGATTGACATGACCCATTCCATTAGCTTAGCACCCGATCGTTTAGTATGTTGCTATTGCTTTCTTCATGACTTATACATGTTCCTATGACTATGAGATTATGCAACTCCCATTTGCCGGAGGAACACTTTGTGTGCTACCAAACGTCACAACGTAACTGGGTGATTATAAAGGTGCTCTACAGGTGTCTCCAAAGGTAGATGCTGGGTTGGCGTATTTCGAGATTAGGATTTGTCACTCCGATTGTCGGAGAGGTATCTCTGGGCCCTCTTGGTAATGCACATCACATAAGCCTTGCAAGCATTGCAACTAATGAGTTAGTTGTGAGATGATGTATTACGGAACGAGTAAAGAGACTTGCCGGTAACGAGATTGAACTAGGTATTGAGATACCGACGATCGAATCTCGGGCAAGTAACATACCGATGACAAAGGGAACAACGTATGTTGTTATGCGGTCTGACCGATAAAAGATCTTCATAGAATATGTAGGAGCCAATATGAGCATCCAGGTTCCGCTATTGGTTATTGACCGGAGACGTGTCTCGGTCATGTCTACATTGTTCTCGAACCCGTAGGGTCCGCACGCTTAAGGTTTCGATGACAGTTATATTATGAGTTTTGATGTACCGAAGTTTGTTCGGAGTCCCGGATGTGATCACGAACATGACGAGGAGTCTCGAAATGGTCGAGACATAAAGATTGATATATTGTAAGCCTATATTTGGATATCGGAAGTGTTCCAGGTGAAATCGGGATTTTACCGGAGTACCGGGAGGTTACTGGAACCCCCCGGGAGGTATATGGGCCTTAGTGGGCTTTAGTGGAAGAGAGGAGAGGTGGCCAGGGCTGGGCCGCGCGCCCCTCCCCCCTAGTCCGAATAGGACAAGGAGAGGGGGCCGGCGCCCCCTTCCTTCTCTCTCTCCTCTTTCCCCCCTCCCGAATCCTATTCCAACTAGGAAAGGGGGGGAATCCTACTCCCGGAGGGAGTAGGACTCCTCTTGGCGCGCCCTCTCCTGGCCGGCCGCACCCCCCCTTTGATCCTTTATATACGGAGGCAAGGGGCACCCCTAGACACACAAGTTGATCCACGTGATCATATTCTTAGTCGTGTGCGGTGCCCCCTTCCACCATAGTCCTCGATAATATTGTAGCGGTGCTTAGGCGAAGCCCTGCGACGGTAGTACATCAAGATCGTCACCACGCCGTCGTGCTGACGGAACTCTTCCTCGACACTTTGCTGGATCAGAGTCCGGGGATCGTCATCGAGCTGAACGTGTGCTAGAACTCGGAGGTGCCGTAGTTTCGGTGCTTGATCGGTCGGGCCGTGAAGACGTACGACTACATCAACCACGTTGTGCTAACGCTTCCGTTGTCGATCTACAAGGGTACGTAGACCACACTCTTCCCTCTCGTTGCTATGCATCACCATGATCTTGCGTGTGCGTAGGAATTTTTTTGAAATTACTACGAAACCCAACAGTGGCATCCGAGCCTAGGTTTTATATGTTGATGTTATATGCACGAGTAGAACACAAGTGAGTTGTGGGCGATATAAGTCATACTGCTTACCAGCATGTCATACTTTGGTTCGGCGGTATTGTTGGACGAAGCGGCCCGGACCAACATTACGCGTACGCTTACGCGAGACCGGTTCTCCCGACGTACTTTGCACAAAGGTGGCTAGCGGGTGACAGTTTCTCCAACTTTAGTTGAACCGAGTGTGGCTACGCCCGGTCCTTGCGAAGGTTAAAACAGCACCAACTTGACAAACTATCATTGTGGTTTTGATGCGTAGGTAAGATTGGTTCTTGCTTAAGCCCGTAGCAGCCACGTAAAACATGCAACAACAAAGTAGAGGACGTCTAACTTGTTTTTGCAGGGCATGTTGTGATGTGATATGGTCAAGGCATGATGCTAAATTTTATTGTATGAGATGATCATGTTTTGTAACCGAGTTATCGGCAACTGGCAGGAGCCATATGGTTGTCGCTTTATTGTATGCAATGCAATCGCTTTGTAATGCTTTATCACTAAGCGGTAGCGATAGTCGTGGAAGCATAAGATTGGCGAGACGACAATGATGCTACGATGGAGATCAAGGTGTCGCGCCGGTGACGATGGTGATCATGACGGTGCTTCGAAGATGGAGATCACAAGCACAAGATGATGATGGCCATATCATATCACTTATATTGATTGCATGTGATGTTTATCTTTTATGCATCTTATCTTGCTTTGATTGACGGTAGCATTATAAGATGATCTCTCACTAATTATCAAGAAGTGTTCTCCCTGAGTATGCACCGTTGCGAAAGTTCTTCGTGCCGAGACACCACGTGATGATCGGGTGTGATAGGCTCTACGTTCAAATACAACGGGTGCAAAACAGTTGCACACGCGGAATACTCAGGTTATACTTGACGAGCCAAGCATATACAGATATGGCCTCGGAACACGGAGACCGAAAGGTCGAGCGTGAATCATATAGTAGATATTATCAACATAGTGATGTTCACCATCAAAAACTACTCCATCTCACGTGATGATCGGACATGGTTTAGTTGATATGGATCATGTGATCACTTAGATGATTAGAGAGATGTCTATCTAAGTGGGAGTTCTTAAGTAATTTGATTAATTGAACTTTAATTTATCATGAACTTAGTACCTGATAGTATTTTGCATGTCTATGTTTTTGCAGGGCATGTTGTGATGTGATATGGTCAAGATGTGATGAGATATAAATTGTTGTATAAGATGATCATGTTTTGTTGAAGTTATTGACAACTGGCAGAAGCCTTATGGCTGTCTCTTTATTGCATAAGATGCAAGCACCAAGTAATTGCTTTACTTTATCGCTATGCGATAGCAATAGTTGCAAGAGCAATAGTTGGCGAGACGACCATGTGATGAGACATTGATATAGATCAAGATGATGGAGATCATGATGTCATGCCAGTGACGATGGAGATCATGAAAGTACTTTGGAGATGGAGATCAAAGGCACAAGATGATCATGGCCATATCATGTCACATATTATGATTGCATATGATGTTTATATTTTATGCATCTTATTTTGCTTAGTTCGACGGTAGCTTTATAAGATGATCCCTTACTAAAATTTCAAGGTATAAGTGTTCTCCCTGAGTATGCACCATTGCCAAAGTTCGTCGTGCCCAGACACCACGTGATGATCGGGTGTGATAAGCTCTACGTCCATCTACAACGGGTGCAAGCCAGTTTTGCACACGCAGAATACTCAGGTTAAACTTGACGAGCCTAGCATATGCAGATATGGCCTCGGAACACTGAGACCGAAAGGTCGAGCGTGAATCATATAGTAGATATGATCAACATAGTGATGTTCACCAATGAAACTACTCCATCTCACGTGATGATCGGACATGGTTTAGTTGATTTGGATCACGTAATCACTTAGAAGATTAGAGGGATGTCTATCTAAGTGGGAGTTCTTTAAGTAATATGATTAATTGAACCTAAATTTATCATGAACTTAGTACCTGATAGTATCTTGCTTATTCATGTTTGATTGTAGATAGATGGCCCGTGCTGTTGTTCCGTTGAATTTTAATGCGTTCCTTGAGAAAGCAAAGTTGAAAGATGATGGTAGCAATTACACGGACTGGGTCCGTAACTTGAGGATTATCCTCATTGCTGCACAGAAGAATTACGTCCTGGAAGCACCGCTGGGTGCCAGGCCTGCTGCTGGAGCAACACCAGATGTTTTGAACGTCTGGCAGAGCAAAGCTAATGACTACTCGATAGTTCAGTGTGCCATGCTTTACGGCTTAGAATCGGGACTTCAACGATGTTTTAAACGTCATGGAGCATATGAGATGTTCTAGGAGTTGAAGTTAATATTTCAAGCAAATGCCCGGATTGAGAGATATGAAGTCTCCAATAAGTTCAGTGAGCATATACTCAAAATGTCTGCGTATAATAATCACTTGATTCAATTGGGAGTTAACCTTCCAAATGATTGCGTCATTGACAGAATTCTCCAATCACTGCCACCAAGCTACAAGAGCTTCGTGATGAACTATAATATGCAAGGGATGAATAAGACTATTCCCGAGCTCTTCGCAATGCTGAAAGCTGCGGAGGTAGAAATCAAGAAGGAGCATCAAGTGTTGATGGTCAACAAGACCACTAGTTTCAAGAAAAAGGGCAAAGGGAAGAAGAAGGGGGACTTCAAAAAGAACAGCAAGCAAGTTGCTGCTCAAGAGAAGAAACCCAAACCTGTACCTAAGCCTGAAACTGAGTGCTTCTACTACAAGCAGACTGGTCACTGGAAGCGGAACTGCCTCAAGTATTTGGCGGATAAGAAGGATGGCAAGGTGAACAAAGGTATATGTGATATACATGTTATTGATGTGTACCTTACTAATGCTCGCAGTAGCACCTGGGTATTTGATACTGGTTCTGTTGCTAATATTTGCAACTCGAAACAGGGACTACGGATTAAGCGAAGATTGGCTAAGGACGAGGTGACGATGCGCGTGGGAAACGGTTCCAAAGTCGATGTGATCGCAGTCGGCACGCTACCTCTACATCTACCTTCGGGATTAATATTAGACCTAAATAATTGTTATTTGGTGCCAGCGTTAAGCATGAACATTATATCTGGATCTTGTTTGATGCGAGACGGTTATTCATTTAAATCAGAGAATAATGGTTGTTCTATTTACATGAGTAATATCTTTTATGGTCATGCACCCTTAAAGAGTGGTCTATTTTTATTAAATCTCGATAGTAGTGACACACATATTCATAGTGTTGAAACCAAAAGATGCAGAGTTGATAATGATAGTGCAACTTATTTGTGGCACTGCCATTTAGGTCATATCGTTATAAAGCGCATGAAGAAACTCCATACTGATGGGCTTTTGGAACCGCTTGATTATGATTCACTTGGTACTTGCGAACCATGCCTTATGGGTAAGATGACAAAAACACCGTTCCCCGGTACTATGGAGAGAGCAACAGATTTGTTAGAAATCATACATACAGATGTATGTGGTCTGATGAATGTTGAGGCTCGTGGCGGATATCGTTATTTTCTCACCTTCATAGATGACTTAAGCAGATATGGGTATATCTACTTAATGAAACACAAGTCTGAAACGTTTGAAAAGTTCAAAGAATTTCAGAGTGAAGTTGAAAATCATCGTAACAAGAAAATAAAGTTCCTATGATCTGATCGTGGAGGAGAATATTTGAGTTACGTGTTTGGTGTACATTTGAAACAATGTGGAATAGTTTCGCAACTCACGCCACCCGGAACACCACAGCGTAATGGTGTGTCCGAACGTCGTAATCGTACTTTACTAGATATGGTACGATCTATGATGTCTCTTACTGATTTACCGCTATCGTTTTGGGGATACGCTCTAGAGACGGCTGCATTCACGTTAAATAGGGAACCATCAAAATCTATTGAGATGACGCCTTATGAACTGTGGTTTGGCAAGAAACCAAAGTTGTCGTTTCTGAAAGTTTGGGGCTGCGATGCTTATGTGAAAAAGCTTCAGCCTGATAAGCTCAAACCCAAATCGGAGAAATGTGTCTTCATAGGATATCCAAAGGAAACTATTGGATACACCTTCTATCACAGATCCGAAGGCAAGACTTTTGTTGCTAAATTCGAAAACTTTCTGGAGAAGGAGTTTCTCTCGAAATAAGTGAGTGGGTGGAAAGTAGAACTTGACCAGGTAACTGTATCTACTCCCTTATTGGAAAGTAGTACATCACAGAAACCTGTTTCTGTGACACCTACACCAATTCGTGAGGAAGCTAATGATAATGATCATGAAACTTCAGAACAAGATACTACTGAACCTCGTAGATCAACCAGAGTGAGATCCGCGCTAGAGTGGTACGGTAATCCTGTTCTGGAAGTCATGCTACTAGATCATGATGAACCTACGAACTATGAAGAAGCGATGGTGAGCCCAGATTCCACAAAATGGCTTGAAGCCATGAAAACTGAGATGGGATCCATGTATGAGAACAAAGTATGGACTTTGGTTGACTTGCCCAATGATCGGCAAGCAATTGAGAATAAATGGATCTTCAAGAAGAAGATTGACGCTGACGGTAATATTACTGTCTACAAAGCTCGACTTGTCACAAAAGGTTTTCGGCAAGTTCAAGGGGTTGACTACGATGAGACCTTCTCACCCGTAGCGATGCTTAAGTCTGTCCGAATCATGTTAGCAATTGCCGCATTTTATGATTATGAAATTTGGCAGATGGATGTCAAAACTGCATTCCTGAATGGATTTCTGGAAGAAGAGTTGTATATGATGCAACCAGAAAGTTTTGTCGATCCAAAGGGAGCTAACAAAGTGTGCAAGCTCCAGCGATCCATTTATGGACTGGTGCAAGCCTCTCGGAGTTGGAATAAACGCTTTGATAGTGTGATCAAAGCATTTGGTTTTATACAGACTTTTGAAGAAGCCTGTATTTACAAGAAAGTGAGTGGGAGCTCTGTAGCATTTCTGATATTATATGTGGATGACATATTACTAATTGGAAATGATATAGAATTTCTGGATAGCATAAAGGGATACTTGAATAAGAGTTTTTCAATGAAATACCTCGGTGAAGCTGCTTACATATTAGGCATAAAGATCTATAGAGATAGATCAAGACGCTTAATTGGACTTTCACAAAGCACATACCTTGACAAAGTTTTGAAGAAGTTCAAAATGAATCAAGCAAAGAAAGGGTTCTTGTCTGTGTTACAAGGTGTGAAGTTGAGTCAGACTCAATGCCCGACCACTGCAGAAGATAGAGAGAAAATGAAAGATGTTCCCTATGCTTCAGCCATAGGCTCTATCATGTATGCAATGTTGTGTACCAGACCTGATGTGTGCCTTGCTATAAGTCTAGCAGGGAGGTACCAAAGTAATCCAGGAGTGGATCACTGGACAGCGGTCAAGAACATCCTGAAATACTTGAAAAGGACTAAGGATATGTTTCTCGTTTATGGAGGTGACAAAGAGCTAATCGTAAATGGTTACGTCGATGCAACCTTTGACACTGATCTGGACGATTCTAAATGGCAAACCGGATACGTGTTTACATTAAACGGTGGAGCTGTCAGTTGGTGCAGTTCTAAACAAAGCGTCGTGGCGGGATCTACGTGTGAAGCGGAATACATAGCTGCTTCGGAAGCAGCAAATGAAGGAGTCTGGATGAAGGAGTTCATATCCGATCTAGGTGTCATACCTAGTGCATCGGGTCTAATGAAAATCTTTTGTGACAATACTGGTGCAATTGCCTTGGCAAAGGAATGCAGATTTCACAAGAGAACCAAGCACATCAAGAGACGCTTCAATTCCATCCGGGATCTAGTCCAGGTGGGAGACATGGAGATTTGCAAGATACATATGGATCTGAATGTAGCAGACCCGTTGACTAAGCCTCTTCCACGAGCAAAACATGATCAGCACCAAGGCTTCATGGGTGTTAGAATCATTACTGTGTAATCTAGATTATTGACTCTAGTGCAAGTGGGATACTGAAGGAAATATGCCCTAGAGGCAATAATAAAGTTATTATTTATTTCCTTATATCATGATAAATGTTTATTATTCATGCTAGAATTGTATTAACCGGAAACATAATACATGTGTGAATACATAGACAAACAGAGTGTCACTAGTATGCCTCTACTAGACTAGCTCGTTGATCAAAGATGGTTATGTTTCCTAACCATAGACAAAGAGTTGTTATTTGATTAACGGGATCACATCATTAGGTGAATGATCTGATTGACATGACCCATTCCATTAGCTCAGCACCCGATCGTTTAGTATGTTGCTATTGCTTTCTTCATGACTTATACATGTTCCTATGACTATGAGATTACGCAACTCCCGTTTGCCGGAGGAACACTTTGTGTGCTACCAAATGTCACAACATAAATGGGTGATTATAAAGGTGCTCTACAGGTGTCTCCAAAGGTACATGTTGGGTTGGCGTATTTCGAGATTAGGATTTGTCACTCCGATTGTCGGAGAGGTATCTCTGGGCCCTCTCGGTAATGCACATCACATAAGCCTTGCAAGAATTGCAACTAATGAGTTAGTTGTGAGATGATGTATTATGGAACGAGTAAAGAGACTTGCCGGTAACGAGATTGAACTAGGTATTGAGATATCGACGATCGAATCTCGGGCAAGTAACATACCGATGACAAAAGGAACAACGTATGTTATTATGCGGTCTGACCGATAAAAGATCTTTGTAGAATATGTAGGAGCCAATATGAGCATCCAGGTTACGCTATTGGTTATTGACCGGAGACGTGTCTCAGTCATGTCTACATTGTTCTCGAACCCGTGGGGTCCGCACGCTTAAGGTTTCGATGACAGTTATATTATGAGTTTATGAGTTTTGATGTACCGAAGTTTGTTAGGAGTCCCGGATGTGATCACGGACATGACGAGGAGTCTCGAAATGGTCGAGACATAAATATTGATATATTGGAAGCCTATATTTGGATATCGGAAGTGTTCCGGGTGAAATCGGGATTTTACCGGAGTACCGGGAGGTTACCGGAACCCCCCGGGAGGTATATGGGCCTTAGTGGGCTTTAGTGGAAGAGAGGAGAGGTGGCCAGGGCTGGGCCGCGCGCCCCTCCCCCCTAGTCCGAATAGGACAAGGAGAGGGGGCCGGCGCCCCCCTCCCTTCTTTCTCTCCTCTTTCCCCCCTTCCCGAATCCTATTCCAACTAGGAAAGGGGGGGGAATCCTACTCCCGGAGGGAGTAGGACTCCTCCTGGCGCGCCCTCCCTGGCCGGCTGCACCCCCCTCTTCATCCTTTATATACGGAGGCAGGGGGCACCCCTAGACACACAAGTTGATCCACGTGATCATATTCTTAGCCGTGTGCGGTGCCCCCTTCCACCATAGTCCTCGATAATATTGTAGCGGTGCTTAGGCGAAGCCCTGCGACGGTAGTACATCAAGATTGTCACCACGCCGTCATGCTGACAGAACTCTTCCCCGACAGTTTGCTGGATCGGAGTCCGGGGATCATCATCAAGCTGAACGTGTGCTAGAACTCGGAGGTGCCGTAGTTTCGATGCTTGATCGGTCGGGCCGTGAAGACGTACGACTACATCAACCACGTTGTGCTAACGCTTCCGTTGTCGATCTACAAGGGTACGTAGATCACACTCTCCCCTCTCATTGCTATGCATCACCATGATCTTGCGTGTGCGTAGGAATTTTTTTGAAATTACTACAAAACCCAACAGGGAGGGCCCCTGGTGGAAGATTTCTTCTCCCGTTTGGAAGCTTCGGCTTCCGAATTCCCGGGCCCAGTCCTTTTCCTCTTCCGGTCGTCTTCCTTCGCGGGGACGCTCGCTCCCTCGGTTAAAATAGGCAGCGTTGGGGGCCCGCGTCCGCCCGCATTACCCTCCACAGTATCTTCCTTCAAGGGATCCGGGCAAGGTGCGGTCTGGAGCATCTTTTCCAATATCGGATTCTCCAAACCCTCAGGGAGGGGGGCCGAACACCGAATCAACTTCGCCTTGGTTAGCCAGTCCTGGTCGAAAAAGCAATCTCTCAGAAATAACTTCGTAACGAAGGAAAGATAATATGTTCGGCCGGAAGATTCTTTACCTGTTCGGCGACGCGGTTACTGCTCAGGCCCACGTCCTCGGTGATTTCCGGACACTCTACTTGAGGTCCGAAGAATGACTTATACATATCCTCGTGCGTCAGGCCGAGAAAATTTTGAATGGCACGCGGACCCTCGGGATTGAACTCCCACAAGCAAAGGGGTCGACGTTTGCAAGACTGGACTTGACGAACCAGCATAACTTGTATTACCGCGACCAAACTGAGATCTCCGTTGAAGAGATCTCGAATGTGGCTTTGCAGTAAAGGCACGTCCTTGGCTGGACCCCAGCTCAGTCCTCTGCTGATCCATGACATCAGTCGTGGCAGAGGGCCCGAGCGAAAAACGGGGGCGGCCGCCCACTTGGCACTTCTAGGAGTCGTGATGTAGAACCACTCCTGTTGCCACAATGCAGACACCTCTGGGATGGAACCTTTGGGCCATGGAGCTCCCGTCATCTTGCGTATTGAGGCGCCTCCACACTCTGTATGTTACCCTTCGATCACCATCGGCTTTACTTCAAAGGTCTTGAGCCATAAGCCAAAGTGGGGGGGGGGGTAACCCAGAGGAAGGCCTCGCATACGACAACAAAAGTCGTGATATGCAGGAAGGAGTCCGGAGCTAGATCATGGAAATCTAGCCCATAATAAAACATCAAGCCCCTGACGAAAGGATCCAGTGCAAAACCTAGACCCCGGAGGAAGTGGGGGACGAACATAACGCTCTCGTTGGGTTTGGGAGAAGGGACGGCCTGCCCCCGGGGAGGCAGCCGATGCAATATTTCGGCGGTCAGATACCTGGCCTCCCTCAACTTTTTGATGTCTTCTTCCGTGACGGAGGAGGGCATCCATCGGCCTTGAAGGTGGGATCCGGACATGACTGAAGGTTCGGAGCACCTGACCTGAGCTTTGGGCATTTGAGCTTGAGGTGGGGGAAGGATTCGATTAAGCACGGGAGGGAAAAGTAAAAGCTTTGCCCCTTTATAAAGAGGGTGGATATCGAGCGTCCTCCCCGTGTCCGTTTGGACTTGCCTATGATCTAGGAGTCCTAGAAGCGGTTGGGTTACCCACACCCGTATTGATGAGAATCCCGGAATAAAGGGACACGATCTCTGCTTTGACAAGACGTGCCAAGGAAACTGCCTCGCATAACACGCTGAGGTGAGATAATGAAACAATTTGGATAAAGGCTTGGCCGTGGCGTGTCGCACCACGGAATACGTCAGCGGATTAGATTTGTGTTAATATTGTTATTCTCTCTAGGGCAATATGTGAAAACTTATTTTGCAGAGCCAGACACTATCTTTGTGTTCAAAATCTTCTATGAAGTACTTGGAGGAGGAACCCGCCTTGCAATGCCGAAGACAATCTGCGCGCCGGACTCGTCGTCATTGAAGCCTGGTTCAGGGGCTACCGAGGGAGTCCTGAATTATGGGGTGTTCGGATAGCCGAACTATACCTTCCGCCGGACTCCTGGGCTATGAAGATACAAGATTGAAGACTCCGTCCCGTGTCCGGAAGGGATTTTCCTTCGCGTGGAAGGCAAGCTTGGCGATACGGATGTTCAGATCTCCTACCATTGTAACCGACTCTATGTAACCCTAACCCTATCCGGTGTCTATATAAATCGGAGGGTTCTAGTCCGTAGGACAACATACACATCAACAATCATACCATAGGCTAGCTTCTAGGGTTTAGCCTCTCTGATCTCGTGGTAGATCAACTCTTGTACTACCCATACCATCAATATTAATCAAGCAGGACGTAGGGTTTTACCTCCATCGAGAGGGTCCGAACCTAGATAAAACTTCGTGTCCCCTGCCTCCTGTTACCATCCGGCCTAAACGCACAGTTCGGGACCCCCTACCCGAGATCCGCCGGTTTTGACACCGACAACAGGCGCGGGGACTCCATGGATTCTCGTTTCCAGTCGGTAGCGGCACGGCTTGCAAGCCCCGTCATGTACCACTGGCACACTTTGCCCCCGTTATACTCGTGGTCACGGAGTCGTCTTTCCCACATCTGGCCCACTTGACTTCGGTTGTCGCTCCTGCATACAGCCCTGACTGACGCCACGCTGCTCCACTTGTACCTACATGCCACATAGCGTGAGCAGGCGCGCCCATCCGCCAAATCGCCGCACTCATGAAATATCCACATTTCTTTATGCGGAAAGCAAAAGTTCCCCCTAGAGTTAAAGTTTTTATGTGGTTAGCTCTCAGAAATAGTATACTTACGAAAGATAATTTATTACGCAGGGGGTGGAAAGGGGACAAAAATGCCATTTCCGCGGGCAAAATGAAATTGTCAATCATCTTTTCTTTACATGTTCGATAGCTTGTATGATGTGGAATGTTCTGAAGTGTGCTTTCAATCTGTTAGACATCCCTGAAAATTTGGATTCTGTAATGGGATCCTGGGTTAAGAAATTTAGTAGAGATGAGAGAGGTCTGGTAATGGTAGGGATTTCTGCCTGGACACTTTGGAAATTAAGAAATGGTGTGGTGTTTGATAACAGCAAGGTAGATGACCCTTGTATACCAGTTAACTTCTTTCTAAAATGTCTTCATGATTGGATGATTTTGCAGAAAAACCCCGAAAGAAGTGAGATGATGGCAGCAGGAGTGAGGCAGGTTGGAAAAGTCGCAAAAGAGGTGTTCTTGGTGGCTCATGGGTGGCGTCCTTGTGTGAGGAGGATTGCAGCTGAATAAAAACAGCTGATATTCTGCATCCTGGGACGACGACCTTGGCCAGAAGGGCACATCTGGGACAGCTTTTGCTTCTTTCACTCCCTAGAGCTTTACTCTCCTGTTATCCTATATATGCCATGATGTAATACGTCTAGAACCTTTTATGTTCATGTTTGCTCGGTCTGGACCTAGATTTGAGCCCAGTCCTTAGATCAGAGCTGCTAGATAGTAGATGTAAGGGTGGGAGGGATGGCTCCTACTCCTGTATCGCTTTTAGCTGCTTAGATGCAAGGTTAAAGCTTTGTTATCTTTTCATATTTTGATGGTGTAAGAACCTGCTGATTTCTAGTAATGGAAATCGAAGAGGTGGCTTTCTTTTATATTGTTAAAAAAGGAAAGAAAGAAGAAAAAACTCTGAACATTCCATGGCCCAGCGTGCCGAAAGCCCTGGCGGCCTGGCCTAAAGGATAAATTTCACGCTCATTACTACTCCCTCCGTCCTATAACATAAGACGTTTTGTGACACTACAGTAGGTCAAAAGGCGTCCTATATTATAGGATGAGGGAGTAGTAACCTACAGAAAGCAGTATGTGCCGCCTAGCCGCACCACCGATTGTCGCCGGCCCAGGCAAACGCCAGTGCTGTCCGTCCGTCCATTTCCGCCCGGGCAAACTTCACCGCCCCACGAGCTCACCCAAAGCGGCCCCGGAACAAATCACCGGTCACATGATTAAACATGATTGCCCGTCGCAGCGCGGCCAACACGAACGGGGACAGATGCATGCACGGCAATGGGAATGTGGAGCGGCGTCACGTCACCAGATCACAGTCACGCCAAAGAGATCATGGAGATTGGACAGGATTAATGTACACACGCGCCAGATGCGATGCATCGTCTGCATCACCAGGCGTTGGCTATGGTATTGTGCGAATTATTGCTGTTGCTTGTGTTGCTGTGGTACGTGGTTCGCGGTGGCGTCTTCTACCTTGTTTGCTCCACCGGGCCGGACCACACGACGCGTCGATCCCACCCTGTCCAGCGAGGCTAGCTCCTGGGCCGGCGGCGGGCCGGCGACAGCGCTACCGCCGCTCGACGACGCGCGGTGCGGTCGCCGTCGCCACAGTGCCGCGTTTGGCGTCACCGGGACGGGATCCATCCTCTTGCTTGGTCCAACGAGCTACACGCTCCCGGTTGTTGAGTAGGCCAGCGAGCTGGAGTGGGCCTGCGTCTGGCCCGGGCGCGGCAGCGGCACCGGTCTACTCTGCTCGCTCCACTTGCCGAAGGACCCGCCGCCGCCGCCGCTCATCTTCCGCGACTCGGCGCCGTCGTCGTGGCGGAGGCCGCGGAGGAGCGCCGCCACGTCCTTCATCGTCGGCCGGTCCTCCGGGCGCGTGCTGGCGCAGAGCAGCGCGATCCCGAGGGCCTGCAGCATCTCCTGGACCTGCGTGTCCGGCCGGCCCTGCAGCCGCGCGTCGACCACCTCCGCCGGGTCGCACTTGCGGTGGAGGTGCTCGCGCACCCACTGCACCACGCTCTGCCCCTCGCCGAACGCGTGCTCCACCGGCCGCCGCCCCGTGATCATCTCCAGCAGCACCACCCCGAAGCTGTACACGTCGCTCTTGGTCGTGATCTTGATCATGCATCCGTACTCTGCACCACAAATTTGAATGGGATCAGATGACGTATAACGAACTTCACTAACTGACAGCAAAAGTACGGTGGTACAAAGATGGAATTCTGTGGCTGAAATGGATGCCTTACCGGGAGCGATGTACCCGTAGGATCCGGCGAACGGCGGGGGCGACGAGTTGGCGCCCTCGTCGGCGACTCTGGCGAGGCCGAAGTCAGCGACGCACGCCTCGTAGCGCTCCCCGAGAAGGATGTTGTCGGCCTTGACGTCGCGGTGGAGGATCGCCGGCACGCAGTCGTGGTGGAGGTAGGCGAGGCCCTCGGCCACGCCGACGGCGATCGAGAGCCGCAGCTCCCACTCCACCACGGGGGCGCCCGCCGCGCCGCCGTGCAGCAGGCCGCCGAGGGTGCCGTTGGGGAGGTAGTCGTAGAACAGGAGCCGCGCCCGCCGGTTGGAGGCCCACCCCAGGAGCCGCACGATGTTGCGGTGGCGCACGCGGGGCAGCACGCCGATCTCGCACGCGAACGCCTCCACGGACGCGTCGTCGCACGACCGGAACTTCTTGACGGCGATGGCGACCCCGGTGGACGGGACGCTCGCGCGGTACACCACGCCGGACCAGCCTTGCCCGATCACGTTCGCCGGCGTGAGGCTGCGGGTCACGTCGCCCACGCTGATCTCCAGCTTCTGGTACAGCGTCACGTCCCACGGCGGCAGCATCTCGGCGTCCTTGTCCTCCTGGCGCGCGCCGCCGAAAATCGAGCCTTGGCGCCGGCGACCGAGTAGGACGACCGCCGCGGCAATCAGGAGGACCACGAGAGCAGAGAGCAGAACGGCCGTGGCGACGCGAGCGGCGCGCTGAGCTGCACGTTCACGGTCACTGGCGTCGCCGGGGCACCGGGAGAGGCAGAGCGCCGGGTTGCCCTCGACGTCGCTCATGGGCAGCTTCGCGAAGAACGCCGTCTCCGGCGCGCGCCCGGAGAAATTGTTGAAGGAGACGTTGAGCGCGACGAGGTTCTGGAGAGCGGACAGCAGCTGGAGGTCTCCGGAGAGCTGGTTGTGCGAGACGTCGAGCACGCCGAGCCGCGTGAGCCCGGCGAACTCCTTGGGCATGGCACCCGACAGGCCGTTGCAGCTGAGGTTAAGACCAATCTCCAGACCTGCAATCTTGCCGATGCTCGCCGGTATGGCGCCGGACAGCGAGTTGCCGCCGAGGTCCAGTAGCTGGAGCCGCGCGCACGAGCCGATCTCGTGAGGTATCTGGCCGGAGAGCCGGTTCCCGCCCAGAACGAGCTTGGTGAGCGAACCGAGCATGCCCACCTCCGACGGGAGCGAGCCGCCGATGGCATTGTACGAGAGGTCGAGGTACTGCAAGGACATCATTCCTTGAAACAGGCCCTGCGGCAGCACGCCGGTGATGGCGTTGCCGTGCAGGTCGAGGAACGTGAGGTTCCGGCACCCGGCGATCTCGGCGGGGATGGCGCCAGACAACCTGTTCGAGCTGAGGTCCAGGAAGCTGAGGTGGCCAAGCTTGCCGATCTGGGCCGGTATGGCGCCGGCGAGGTGGTTGCCGCTTGCCCGGAACCGGACGAGCGACGTGCAGTTGCCGATCTCCTGCGGTATCTCGCCGGAGAGGACGTTGTCGATGAGCAGCAGCTTGGACAGCTTGGGCAGCCTGAACATGGACGGCGGGATGGGCCCGGTGAGCGCGTTCTGCGACAGGTCGAGCGACTCGAGGCTGACGCAGCCGCCGATCTCCGGCGGGATGGTGCCCGTGAGCTGGTTGGCCCAGAGGTACAGCATGCGCAGCGCCGTGAGCTTGCCGATCTCGGCCGGGATGGTGCCGGATATCTGGTTGTTGTCGAGCTCTAGGTCTGTGAGGTTGGTGCACCGCGCGAGCTCCGCCGGGATCGGGCCGGACATCTTGTTGACGCTGAGCTGCAGCTCCTGCAGCGCGACGAGGTTCCCGAGCGACGCCGGGATGTGGCCGGTGATGCCGTTCATGGACAGGTCGATGACGTTGAGCCCCGTGCACTTGCCCAGCTCCGGCGGGATGACGCCGACGAGGTTGTTCTGCCACAGCAGCAGGTTCTTGAGGTTGCTGAGGCCGCCGAGCTGCGCCGGGATGGAGCCGGACAGCGCGTTCTCGTACAGGTAGATGTTCTGCAGGCTGGCGCATTTCCCGAGCTCCGGCGGGATCGGGCCGGAGAGCAGCGCGGTGTAGATGGCCAGCGTGTCGAGGTTCTTGAGCTGGCCGAGGCTCGCCGGGAGGGGGCCCGAGATGCTGGTCTCGGCGAGGCCGAGCATGGTGAGGTTGGAGCAGTTGCCGATCTCCGGCGGGAGCGCGCCCTGGAGGTTCTTGTTGCCGCCACCACGGAGCACCTCAAGGCTGGCCATCCTGCCTATGGAGGCCGGGATGGCGCCCTCGAGCTGGTTGTCGTAGAAGATGAGCTCGCGCAGCACCGTGAGGTTGCCGATGGCGTCCGGGATGGCGCCCTCGAGGTGGTTGGAGTTGACAGCGAGGCTCTCCAGCTTGCTCCCAGGCCGGCAGAGGCTCACCGGGATGGAGCCCGTGAGCGCATTGTTGCTGAGATCAAGGTGCGTGAGCGCCGGCAGGTCGCCGAGCTGCGGCGGGATGGGCCCGGACAGGTTGGTGCCGGTGAGCACCAGCCGCTCCAGCGTGGCGCCCACAGCCGCCGCCAAATTGTCCGGCACGCCGCCCAGCAGGTCGACGAACTGTAAACTCAGCTCCGTGACGCCGCCGTCGGCATTGCACGACACGCCGGTCCACCGGCACGGCGACTTGTCGGCCGAGCTCCAGCCCCCCAGCGCCCCCGCGCCGCCGCCGCCCAGCGTGCGCTTCCACGCCAGCAGCGCCGCGCCCTGCGCGTCCACGGCGAGCGCGCCGCCGCCCATGCACGCCACGACGACCGCGCAGCACAGCACCGCCGCCACGCGCCCGCAACCGCCCATATCAGGAGGCATGCCAGCTACAATGGACTGATTGACACCGCACTGTCGACGAACAGATCAAGAGGCGGTGCGGCGGCGGCTCAGCTGCACATGCTGCTGCGTCAAATTCAGAAGCAACACAAGCACAAGCAAAATCTTGGTTCTTGCTTGTGTTGGAAGGGTAGATAGATGGACGGATAGATAATAACAGAGCACTTGCTTTTAGGTGGCTTGTTGGCGAGGTTTACTCACTCAGTCTCACACTCACACTAAGGTTTAGTAAGGAGGAAGAAGAGAGAGGGGCGTGCAGGCCGGCATGGCTGCAAATTTTATATCTTCTCCATGGGAAAAGAGATCGGCAGGGGTGGGGGAGGGGGATGGACGGAGCAATCCAATCAGCAGCGGCAAACCAGCAAGGAAATGGCGGATTAGGTGGCCGCGGGCACACCAGCGGTGGAGCCGTGTTACTAATAATTTAACTGAAATTTTAACCATATCAAAGGGTTTTGAGCCGCTGACATTGTAAAGCGTTGCGTCGGGAAGGTCCGGTGAAAACCTCATGAAAAGGCATGGCCCCATCAGAAGAAAAACTACGGACAATATGCTCATCATGCATGCAGTGCAGTCCAGCGGCAGCAACAAAAACCGCAGCTGCAGCTAAAGCGGCGCGGGAATATCTCGGAAATGCAGCGCAACAGTGTGGAACAAGTTCCTTTCAGGAAATTTGGAGCAGCATGAGCCAGCCTCTCTGTCCTTGTGTAAAAAGGGTCCAGTCGGTGAGGCTTTGAGTAGTAGCTGTGATTGTGATCATGGGCATGGCCTCCCTGCCTGCAGGAATCTTCAAGGGTTGAAATCAAAGGTGAAAAGGGGTAGAGAATAATCAAGCTAGGGAAGGGAGGTGGCAGGCATGCATCACAGCTGGTGTAACACTCACATGACAGTTCATTCCCACGCAGTGAAAACCATACTCAAACTGTAGGATTAGCTAGTGGCTGTCTAGTGTCTGCCCTGCAGGTTAAAGTTAAACAAAAGGGTTAGATCTAATCTACCACTACTACTACACCCCTAATGGAGGGCACCATGCACATGCAAAGCAGTGGGAGTAGATGGGATCTACCGCTGCTTAGCCAATACTTTTCACTGCATGGCTTAGCTTATAGCTAGCTCATGGTTAAACTAGTGGGCGGCCGGCCTCCTCACCTCACCCCTGCCTGCCTTTCTTGTACTTTGTGTTAATTGCGAGGAAGCCGCCGTTAGCGGCGGTTAAAAAACTCCTGCCATTGTACTCCACTGGGAGAAATTTCGCAGGCTCACAGATCTAGATCTACCCCTGAGGCGACTACAAATTCCCATTGGTAAATGTGGCGGCAGTCCTAATTAACCGGGGCGCAGCTCCTCTAGCTAATCCCGTGGAGGATAGGAGTAGTAATTCCAATGAGTGGAGGTTACAGAGTATTTACATCGGAACTAGGGCTTTCATTTGGGCTTGGGGCAGGCAAATGTCATGCATTGTAAGGCTGGTCATAATGGGCAAAAACATAGTCTAGTAACTTACACACTTCTCTAGACTATGTTACTACCTCCATAATGGGTAGGAACATCTATGTAGTGTCATGCAACAATGTATTTATTAGGTTATAGACTCATTGTTTTTTGGAGTGTGTGATGTTCCGGTAACTTAGCTAGTTACCACAAACACCTCTCTCTTCATTAAATATGTGACACATAAGCAAAGTTGTATTGGAGTGTGTGATGTTACTCCTAAGTTCCTCCCCATTGTGACCAGCCTAAGTTGCATTGCCTGATACTAAACAACAGCAGCAGCACCACCATGCTTTTCTGTTCTTCTCTCGCAGTAACTAATTAATTACACTCTGGTGTGTTGATTCATGCTTCAGATGACTTTTTACTGACAAAGTTGGGTAAAAACATCTGCTTGCCTCGGTTCGTCTAAGGGCAAGAAAAATATATTCATGACTGTGGGTAGGCTTAGTTCACAAGTACTCCCTCCATTCCAAAATATAGTGCGCCCGCGCTTTCTGAGGTCGAACTTTGACCATAAATTTAACGAACGAGATCGACTGCGGCGGGAGAAAAAGTTACATAATTAAAAACTTCTTTCAAATATGAATTCACTGATACAACTTTTGCTCCCGGCGCAATCGGTCTTGTAGTTAAATTTACGGTCAAAGTTGAAGCACGCGGATAGAGGAAGCACTACATTGTAATATGGAGGGAGTATGTCTATGTTGGTAGAGCTAGTGTGTTGGGCAATGATGCGCCAGCATGCGGTGAAGCTTAAAAGTGGTGTCAAAAGCTGGCCAGTTTTCTACACGGATGATGAAAAAGACTGCAAAATTGGAATGGAGTTTAACGGACTAATTATTAACCCCATGCACAGCAGCTTAAGTTTTTCACCACATCAGAGTGTAGATCTACCAGACTAGACTAGCAGTTCCTGCTTTACCAACTCAGCTAACAGTCTGCTAGCTTCTACCATGTTCATACTGCTAGCATAGACTACATGCACATAGTACACAGCACAGGCAAGTTTTTCTGACCAAATGACTAGATTTGAAGTCTGGCATGGGAGGCGATCTGGCGGTGGTAATTAAGGGCGAGACGATCTGCAGGATCCAATATTACTGCCGAGCAGAATCTGAATACAATCGCTCTTCTCATCATAATTAAAGGAAAAGAAAGATGGGGTGCAGATAAGCCTGAAGTTGATCAATGGATCACGTGAGGCAGTGGACTCCTCGAGCTGCTTGCCGCGTGACAGCATCCGCTCAATAATTTTGAATTTTCCATCCCAGGATGGCTCATCCAATTTGTTAGTAACACTTGTATTGATATATGCAGGTCGTTCTACAAAGTCGATCATGCATGAACTGGGAAAAACACATGGCATGAGATGGGTGTGCCCGCGCAGCGGAAAGAGACACCGGATAAACTCGAAGAAGAAAAACGTCTAATGAAAGGGAGGGAAAGAAATTTTGGTGATTGAGCAGCAATGTTTGAACAGGCTTGCAAGCAACAGTTAGCATATGTTTATAAACAGGAGCAAAGATTGGGTTAGTTAATATAAATGGTGTCGGTAAGGCACGGCGGGAGCGCGTGAGTGAGGGGAGAAAGTTGTTGAGGGGGGCAAGGGGAGAGGAGAATCTAGGCATGAGGCACATGGAATGGGCTAAAGACAAGAAGAATACAAGTCACAAGGACAGGGCCCGGATAGGGGTAGGGTTGGGGTCATGTGAGGAGGAGATGGTGCTTGCAACGCACTTCTTACTGATACGATAGGTGTCCGTTTGTTTAGCTCCGCTCCAGTGCAATTAAGGCCAGCAACGGTGAGCAAGCATGCAAGGGTTAACCGTAAACAAGCATCATCATTCAGTGCCCTACCTAGCTTAGCTTGGCTTGGCTTAGCTAGGGGTGTGCAATTATTTGCAGCCCTGTGGCTGGGGCCATCAGGCAAGCAGAGCACACGAGCATGACCGTGACACGCATGAAAAAAAGAAGAGCAGGCACCTTCACCAGGGGGTGTGGCGGAGCCAGGATTCATAGGGGGACCAAGTACGTATATTGATCTAATCTCGTTGGTAATTACTCGTCGCTCCTACCTAAAATTGTCGATCGTTGGGGGGGGGGGGGGGGGGGGGGGAGGCCCCTACTCGTCCCCCGGCTCCGCCCCTGCCTAGGACTTTTTCTAGTCCCAACTAAAAAGTCCATAGTCCTTAAAAAGTCTCTCCCTGTTTGTTTCCAAAAACTAAAAAGTTTCTAGTCCCTTTCTAGAGGTTATTAAATGATCATGTTGCCCCTATTATATGAAAAATAACAATCAGACAACACCATGGAGTGGCGGATCAATGGGTGTATGGAGGGGCATTGTTGGAAAAGTCCAAAAAAGACTCTTCTTGAGAGTCTTCTTCATTTAGTCTCAAATGCCTAGTTTAGTCTTTAAAAAATCTCCCCTGTTTGGTAAAAAAGTCTTTAAAAAGAATTTTTTCTAGTCCCTACATAAAAAAATCTCTGAAAACAAACATCCTCTAGATCTAGATAGAGCTCCAGGTTAGGAGAGAGTTACACGCAGCAATGGCCAATGGGTTGGGCCAGGGACTGATAGGGTGTTCACCTTGCCGCCAAGTTTCCTTTCCTTTCTCTGCATGCAAGCTGCAGACACGTACGTCAAACTGAGTCTGATGGATGGATGGATCGGGACTTGCGTCCTCGACCAGGGCGATCATCTGGATTGGAAGGATTCTTCTTTTTCTGCATGGATGGACGGGCACCGGCAGGCCGCTGTCTGAGGTAAGGACGTGGCATGCGAAATCGCGATTGCATCTTTTCCTGTCGAGGCCGGACAACAGTGCCAATGATTTGACACGGCTAGATGCCCGGACGCCAGTACGTTGCGTACGTTCCCGATGGAACCGGCAGTGGCAGGGGTTCGTCCCCGCCATGCATGCATGCTGAGTCAAACATGGATCGAGACACGGCTGATGTTGGGTGCTTAGTGAACAGCCTAATCAGGCCTGATCGCACGCCTCAAACCCCTGGGCTGACTCCGTATCCAGGCCAAATATAGGATGGATATGGAGAGGCCCGAGCGCGATCGAGCACGTTTGTCACGTTGGATCGACACCCATCCACATCATAAATTGCATCAAATTCATTCCCTCGACCTACCGATTTCATTTGTTCTCTTCTCTCTTCTTCTCCCTTCGCGCTAGACGTCTCGTATATCAACTGCCACCCTTGCTCCAAAGTCGTCCTGAGCCTTGTCGCCGCCAACACTGGCACAACGGTCCTTTTAAACATGCTCTCACCGCCCGGACATAGTCACTGCCCCGGACGCCACTGCGGTACGTCCGGCAACTATCGGGCTGTCCCTTGCGCTCTATTGTTCAACCCATTGTCCAACCCATTTTTGTTGGAATACTCTTTTTGTTGTGATTTATTCGTAGGGAAAATGATGGATTCCAATGCTTCGTCGGGCCAGGAGTATGGACTGACGAAGATAAAATGATTGAAGATGAGTTCTTCGATTCGCCGAATTCAGACGAAGAAGTGAACATGATCATGCTCATGAGCATGCAAGAGGAAATGGATCGGCAAGTGGAGTATATTCTCAATTTCAAGGGCTCAATCAAAGGGATAAGAGTGATCGGTCGGGATAGGGTCTCCGGAGCATGGGTATTGCACAAGGACTACTTTGCTCTGGACCCAACTTTTCCAGATGATCCATGGTTTCGTCGCCATTTTTGTATGCGCAAACCATTATTTTTGCGCGTTGTGAAGGGAGTGGAGGCACACGATGACTACTTCAAGCTCACAAGGGATTGTTGCGGCCAACTTTCTTTCTTTGCTAAGCAGAAATGCACGACTACTCTGAGAATGCTTGCAGTTGGTACTGTCGTCGATGTTGTTGGTGAGATGGTCCGGACGAGGGAAGGAGGGATCACATGCTTGAAGAATACTGTCAGGTTTGCCTACTGTCATGATGCAAGTGTTTGGAGCAGAGTATCCGAGAGAACCAAATGTGCATGACACATAAAAGATGTTGGCATTTGGAGAGGTGAGAGGATTTTCATGAATGCTCGATTCAATTGATTGCATGCATTGGCAATGGAAAAACCGCCTGGAACGTATCAGGGTCACGCCAAAGAGGCCACTTATGGATTTGACATGCTTTCTTCGGAATGTCAGATTCTCGCAACGACATCAACGTGCTTCAATTCCCATGTTTAGGAGACTTTGTGATGAGGAATCATCGCCGTGCAACTACACTGTCAATGGTCATGACTACAACATGGTATATTATCTTGCCGATGGCATCTATCCAAACCACAAGGCGACAAACAAAGCGACTTTACAAGAATGCAGAAAGCAGTAAGGATGTGAAGAGGGCATTCAGAGTGCTTCAAGATTGTTGGAGAATTGTTTGTGGCAGCTAATGACATGTTATTTATTTTGCACGATATGATTATCAAGGATGAGGATGATGGTGTAGCTCAAACCAATGGTTTTGAAGTGCCTAAAGAACAAGTTCAAATGCCGGAAGATCAAGATGCAAATCAGCTTATGGACTTTTTGTGGATGCATCAGAAGCTTCGAGATCATGAGGTGCACGTGCAGCTACTCAATGATCTCATGAAGCATATGTGTACCCACAACGAAAACCAAAGAGCTAATGTTTGAGTTGTGCATTTAAAATAATTTTTATATAAGAATTATGTATTTTCCCTACCAGCATTTTTTATTTACGTGCGATATTGATGTGTATGATGGACATGCATGGATTTGCATGTATTTAAGAGTCGGGGTTTGAGGTATGTGGCTACCGGGCACGAGAGGGGCGGTTCGGATGCATTCTCGGGCGTGTCCAGGGGCGTCCGCGGATGTATAGGGGCCGGATTTGCAAGTCCGGTTGTAGATGCTCTTACTCACCTCAACTCACAAAAAAAAGTGACGTTTCAAACATTGACACAGTTTAAGATGTAACGTTCATCAGTAGTTTAGTGCTACTATATGCATAATGTTCAACACAATTATAGTACTATGTAAACACTTTTTAAGACAAATCTACACATGTAATTTTCAAGTTTCCAGTCTAAATACTTAAAAGGATTTTGGTGGTCAAAGCTTACGATGTACTACCCCCTCCGTCTCTGATAGTGTCAAAAATAATCTTATATTTTAGGACGGAGGGAAGTTAGGAATTGACAGTATACCAAGGCCAAAATTATCTAGGAGTAAGAGAGTTTCGTTTGTGTGCTTTACCTAATAGGAACTGGTGAAGCCTTAGTAGATTGATGGAGGAGAGCTTCGCCGTGTAAGGCTTCAACTGTTCAGTAGAACAAGTATTTGCAACTCCAGTGAAAAATCTCAGAAGTTGTGTTGGTTTTTCCTTCTGTTTGTTTATCGCATGTTCTTCAGTTTCACCTCTTCTTTCACATGGATCAATCCTCTTTACTGTGGCTTCATAAGAGTGAATCATTTTCATGAGCAAAGGGTCGGGGCCAGCAAATCAACTATAACACCATTAACAAATATAAAAGAGTAAATGGAGATGGATATTTTGACCGTCGCATCAAATGATTTCTCTTGTTATATTTACAAATCAAAATAGATTAGTCACAAAAGGAGTAAGAACTTCGTCAATCCATGGTAACCGCTGCTGAAATTCAAATTTCCACAGTATCCTCTGGTGCCTGCAGGACCAAAAAACGTGCATAAGGTCTCTTGCTTAATCTTAGCAACAAAAGATGCAGACAATCACGATGAATTATGCAGACGAAAGTAGTAGTAAATCATTGCAGATTCAAATAGTAGTAGTTTGAACCCACGTCAGAGTAGCTCTGGCGTCAACTCACACTTGGGCAGTTGAACCCACATCAGAGTGATTGCCACACCAGGACACCAAGAACTGTTCTTTACATAGCCACATATTGGGAGCAGTGCCCGGGTTTCCAGGGTCGTGGAATTGAGCCCTTTGGTTTCTTTCCGCCCTAGAAAGCAATTAGGCCAAAAGTACGCGTATAGTAAGTCCTAACCACCCCTCTTCCCTCCTCTCTGTGATCTCATTGGTCTTTTGTCATATGCGGTACATATATACCTTGCTTGTGCACAATGAGCAGCCCCAGCCTCCTCCCAAAACATTTAGATTGTTAATCACTCCCAAGGAAGACTAACTTTACTTTTCAGTACACTTTGATCATATGATCTCAGCGTCTTTTGTCATATGCAAGAGACTTGCTTGTCCAAGGTACTAATTCACACCGCATGAAATGCAGGATCAGGATGACTAATCAATCATATTAGACCCCGAATGTGCTCTTTCACTTACGTCGTAGTATAGTGGCACGGCCAAGAGTTCCACTCTAGCATTTTTATGAACCTCGGCTACTGTTCTACATCAATCCAATGAATGCAATTTCTTGAAGAACCGAGGTACTAGTTGTCAGTCAAATGACATTAAATAAGATAATGAAGCTGAAATCCATAGCATAACGCTACTTCCAAAGAAATATGTTTATGATATGATGGTATCCTAGACTCCTAGTGCCTCGTAAATAGAAATTAATTGCATCTACTACTAAATAGGAGTAGTACACCTAAGAAAAGCATGATCAACAATCCACAGGTTTAAAAGCATTTTGTCACATTACAAATAGAGAAATAAACAGTGTTAAAAGAGCAATTCCAGGTCGTTGCACATTTTATCAGGTCTCAGGTGGAAAAGCACAAAATATGTAGATTATATTAAAATGACAGGTAAAGCCATCCTTAAGGATTTTAATCCAGACAACTTCAGCTACACGATAGGTTTCCTACATGCAGTACAGGACAAATTAAACATAAGTCGGAAACAGAACCTTTACTGCATTAGTAATACAATGTCCTTGGAACAGTCAGGACTGCCGCGATGACAATGAATCTGTTACACCTATCCTGCGTAGAAGTTACACCTCAATCAACCATGCCAAAGTTTGAGAAGTTACTACTTACACTTTCAAGATACAACCAAAAATAATAGTCAGTGAATTTCCATGTCTCAGATAGCAAACTATGTTCAACATATGCTCTCCAGTATGAGTTATTAAGTTCCAATTTTTAAGCTGCTTGAGAGAAGTTTTGCAAACTAATGAATATATAAATTTGGTGCATTCTCACTATCTTATTAGATGCAAAATTTACCTCCGGAGGTAAAAGAAATGTGGGCTGGAATCACCATGTACAGGGGTTCAAAGATCAGAACTTCTCAGCGGGTTTGATTCCATCCCAAACCAGCACCATGTTTGTTGAAAGTAGGCTGTATAGGTTCTACAATACCCTGTCTGCTTTTACCAAGGGCCTCTCCCTAAACAAGTTTGACAATAAAACAAAATCAATAGGAAAGTCGAATATTCGGTGTAAGAAATAGATTACTTATCAATATTTTGCTATGTGTTTGCTAAACAAACTGATCAATGAAAAACATGCCTCACCAAATATTATACATGCTAAATAAACTGTTCAGAAACGTATTTTAGCACACAAAAGAGAAATAACTATAGGAAATATGTTCTTCGTAGATATGTCTGCCCTGATGTCCTCAGGCACTGAGATACGAGAGAAGTGGTGTTTACAAAAAACTATATATACAGAATATTTTTTGTTCTTATAGAGATTCTCGTTGTTCTTGATAGTATATTTTTTTTCCATCCTAGAATGCAAAGGCATATACCAAGTCCAACAGTACAGATAAGATATACACATACTTCTTTCCAGCCCATGTTCTCCATGATTCTCTTCGCAGACTTCAAACCGCTGGAACATAAGTTCATATCAACTGGTCCAGCTCCCAAGGAGTCCATGTCCTCGATTGCATCTTCATATTCATCAGAACTCATGCCGTTACTTTGCTTCTGCCCAGGTCCTATCCCTAAGCCGCGGTGTAGCTTTCTTCTCTCAGCAGCCCTGTCCCTATAAGTATTTATCTTGTGCTCCTACAAATATTGCAGACATTTCAGAATATTGTTGTCAAGAACATCAGCGCTGATGCTTTAAGTTTGTTATTTACAACATAAATTACAAATGTGGCTGTATAAGGAAACAATTCAACAGAGGTGGTACTCCAAACTTCCATAGATGATGAAATTAAGAAAGATTAGAACATGGAGCAATATAGCATTATCAATGTATTTTGATATGGCAATATGATACAGTACTCTATTTAACTTTTCAATCATGCATATACATTGTTTAAAACACCCAGAATCAGGCTACATAGTGTACATAAGCCATAAAACTACTGTCAATAAAATTCTAATTCGATGGAAAGCATTGTTGCCATAAAATAATTAATAAATCTCTGTCTATATAAATATCAAACTTCTTGAGTTTAACGTTGGGCATTTAAATTGTTACCTAGGAGTAGTACTCACTAGACAAAGGAAGCATTGATGCTTCCTCTAGCCTTTAAGATTTCTTCTATGTTTTTTAACAATTGCTCCCAATCACATGATCTCCAATGCGGCATGAGATGACAAACAAATAGGTTGCAAAATTCAAAATTACTAATAAGCTGAAAATAGCACAAAGTTAAACACTGTCAAAACCAACTTAATGTTTCAGTAAATAGATCTCCAAATGGGTTTGACTATCAATAAATTGTTGGGAAACAAACAGGTTAGACAATATTTCAGTAAATGGCAACGAGAGGAATCAGTTAAACATTAACTTACCTTGCCACTAGCAGCTGAAACACCTTCCCCGGTAGAAGATTCATGAGCAACATCAGACAGGCAACATGCAGTAGACTGCTTATCTGAATTGTTATTAGGGTTGGCATATAGGTCAGGAAAAGCCCAATCTTTTGTTGGGTTCGAAGAGTCATACGCTGATAAAGAGGCCAGGTATTTTCTGCTTGGGTTCCTCAGCCTCTACAACTTCCCTGATACATGAGTACTAGTATAAGTATTACATGGAGTTTTAGGCCCAATAATTGTCAACCAAAGAACAGCGGAAATTTTTCTTCACAGTATTCTGTCTTACTGTAAGCTTTAATAATGGTATCTGATATAGAAAATTCCATCATATTATATTCAAGTTTCAGCAAAAGAAACTTACTCCCTCCATCCTCAAATAAGTGGACGTTTAGCATTCGAAATTTGTCCACAAAAGAGTGTGCTTCTATCTTCCCAATGCACTTTAAAGTAGAAAAGATGTTTCTGTCTCATCACATGGGAATCAAGCCCAATAACATTCAACAGGTCTCCTCATTTTCTACATGCACTTAGCTCATTCGAGGTGGGGAATTAAAGAGGAGAGAGATAGTGGCTTGCACCTTCCCAATGCATTTTCTACTCCACCCCATAATCTGTCTTAAAATTTCTATATGTCCACTTATTTGAGGACGGAGGAAGTATATTAGGAAGGAAAACCATCTACGCCTTGGTATCAAAAGAGCGGTGCACATTCCTATCTTTCTACCCTATCCAAGTATCCAGTCTTACCTGATGAAACACGTACAAGATCAAGATGAACTTCACGAACAGGAGCGGTTCTTAGAAGGCCACCACGAGCAGGCAGAGAAGGATGAAGCTTACTAGAACCCCTAGTTAAACGTCCCACAAGCCTAGTCATGGGCTGACCTTTGCTAACAGGTTCTGTGACCATATGCCAGTCCCAAAGATCAACGCTCGGAAACAATGGCAGCTCATCATTTACTCTCTCTACTTGACCATACTGAGAAAGCCAGTTCTCTTCTTCTGGGGAAACAATATGCAAAGCAAAATATCAGTAAGACGCACACATCACACAGAGACAACACACCAGATAATCCCTAACATGTGCCAGTGCTCAGTATTTCAGTAACTAAAATGAAGATAGTAATATGATGGCCCTCACCTTCCCCTAAAGATTCATGCACAACTGTGAAGCTCTCGATTTGCATTTTATCTTCTATTTGCTGTAATGTAGCATCATTCAGAGAGTCTGATGCATTATCTGAAGCCACGTTACTGAGTTTGTTCTCAACTGCATCACTTTTGCCTTCCTCTGGTGACCATAATAAATTTATTAGAATTGCCAGTGCAGACTTTCAGCATCCCACAACACAAGAAGGTAGGGGAAAACAGCAATAATTCAAGTTACTAACCACTTATCTGTGATTCTCCTAGTAAATTTTCAGTGTTGACCTCTATATTAGAGTATCCTGATAAATACATGTTAATTAGTGTTTCCTCCAGCCTGTAAAAGAAATAACAGAATCAAGCGCAAAAGAATCAGGTGTCTAAAAAAGATGTTTATCAGATAAGAGAGAGTGATTATTTATGCAAGAACCATTCTGATGGCGGTTGATGTGGAATATCCGGTTCCGGTCCTGCTATTAAATGTAAAAAAAAAATCGCATTATCTCTCCAATACCAACTGTTACAAAGACTTCTATTTCTCATGATTTGTTTCCCAAAAAGATAGCCTGGACCCTTTCTATACAAGAAAAACAAAACTACAACACTGTGCTACAGGTTCCCTTTCAGATATGGCTGGTGTTACTGTTCTGAAGCTAAAGATCGCATGTTTATATTTCAACAATTAATTCCAAGATAGATATAGATGCCGAACAAATATGCCCTCAAAAGTTGCAGCATTATCAACTAATGAGACTAACAAGAGGATTCCAGGAAACTTTGGCTAGCTTCATCACATGGACTCTGTACACTGGGTTCCTTGCCCTGTTTGAATATGGACATGGGTGTAAGCTCACACAAGACAATGATACATTGAGAAATTTTGAGGAACCAGATGAACTTGTAAGTACCGCATCTGAAGTCCATAACACGTAATCTCCATTCTCATAGATGTAGTACTGACCATCTGTGCTGCTGTAGTACCAGCCAGCGACAGGGTCATGGTAAAACCCAGTACTGAAAATGTAAGTAAACATCAGAAGATAACCAAAACGAGAAGGATGAATAATATGCTGAACAGAGGAGTACAGTAGAGTTTTGGACAGAGAAAGCCTTATATTTCTATAAAATGAACTGTATCCAAAGCCGTAGCTCCGTAAAAAAAAACTGTATCCAAAGAATAAGTTAGGTCGATACAACAACAAAAATGAACTATCAAGCAAATTACAAGCTATTTGTGCTCAGTATTCTGCACCTACTGATTTACTGTTGAAGAATGAAGTGAATGTGACATAAATCATCCAAACTCTGTATAACACAATGAATAGATATAAGAAATGAAGTATTTGCACAGTCAAAAAGGTCACCCGAGTGATTATCATAATTAGCAGACCACTGTCCAGTGTTTATGCAAAATCAACACAGCTAGACTCACTTAAAACTCAGAGATTTCTTCACTTAAAATGGCCAGATCCAGTCATTTTTGGCGGCGGGGTGGTGCCGGAGTGGATGGGGGTGGGGGTGGGGGCGCGCCGGCGGGGCTTGGGCGGCGGCAGAATGGAAGAGGGGGAGAGATGAGGTGTGGGGAATTTTTACTCCGCGGGTGGGCGGAGTATATTTGAAGGCCGCGGCCGCCGCGGAGTAAAAAATATCCTCCACTAACGGTTATAAGGGTTCGGTTAGGTGCACTTTAGAGGAGGAAACATGATTTTATCCTCCTCTAACTGATTATAAGGGATCGGTTAGAGATGCTCTAACATAACTAACCCTGTGTGCTCTCTTAGACTCTTACTGCTAATTATTGTGACAATGCATCATAAAAAAAACTTCCTATTCCAAAACAGGAGAGATTCAACCCCTCTCACAAACAGACAGAAGTACATATTCAAGTGAAATTCACAACAGCAACAGATATTTAACCCAAAAATGTAAATAATCGCAAGTAATCTGCACTGGGGCAGCAATGCATGCTAACCCCTGAACCCTGATGTCCATAAATTTGCTACTAACTACCAGCCCGTTCTCGAGCAAATGATTCTATCACTCATCAACGCTCCCGCCTGGGGAAGAACTGGATACCAGAATGGATTCGATTCGAGCAGCCGCAACTGCTCGAGCTTTGGAAGAAGAAACCTAGACCGTAGGGGGTAGGAAGGGGAACCTGGCGTGGTAGTAGAGCTGGGAATCCGCGTCCCACTCGAACCCCCCGCCGCCGCTTCCCGTCCCGGGGTCGGCGTCGCTCCCGTCCATCGCCGCCGTTCGCCGGAGGGGCACTCGTGGGTGCCGCGCCGCTTCCCAGCGTCCTCGCCTTGCCGGAGTGGTTTAATGGGCCGAATAAAATGGTGCTGAAGGATAGGTGCAGTAATAAACACATGGGCTGAAGAGACCTAAAGGCCCACGAGAAGTCTCCCCTCCTTGTTGCTTAGCGTCTATACCTCGCTTGAGTGCGGAGGATAGGGAGACGAGAGGCTTAGGCCTTGTACAATGGGAGATACTTGGGGATGTGCTTAGAAAAATAAACCGGATTTTTTTGAAGCAGCGGTGCTTATTTCTATAGGAGAGACGCTTAGTTAAGCGTCTACTCTCTACAAATAAGCACTGGTTCTTAAGGAAATCCTGGTTTATTTCTCTAAGCACCTCTCCTAAGCACCTCCCATTGTACAAGGCCTTAGGGCTCCACAAGCAGTTGCCAGGGATTTTCGCCGTGCTGCAAGGTGAGAGGAACCTTGCATCTTCATAGTGTATTCAAAAGTTTGTTTTTACTTTTCAAGGTGAAAAGGAATTTTATTTCATAATTATAGAGTGGCCTCACTTCTCCAATCTGACCACAGTCTTTCTACAGAAGTCTTCTCAGTATTTCATGTTGCAAATATTTATACCACGAAGAAAACAATTCTAGGATATTTTAATGTAATTATTAATTATAGGACTTATTTTGTAATCTTTTTTTATGAATGAAAGGGGTTTCCCCCGCCCCATTTTATTAATGAAGCGAAATCAGAAACCAGAGTTGTTCAACACCCATAAATAGCACCCATCGGTGTGACGCCACCCTAGCTAATTAAAAGATAGGATCCAGAGAGCACAGTTCTCTCAAACCAAAGTATTAGAGCTACTTATTTTATTACAGGCCCAGAAATACAAGAACACCATAGGAATCTAACAGAACCTCTGGCACGCCTTCAACTTCTCGGCCTTCACGATCATCTCCAGGCGATCCGTGGAAGTTCTCCGTGACATTTTCCAGAGGAGAATGCACCGTTGCAAAAGCGTTGCCTGAGCTTCGTCGCAGAGAACTTTCGATTGCTGTAGATGGGAGCTTAGCTTCGCAAGAACACATTTGACACTTCTCCAGATACGGCCTGAAAGCATAAATCATTTCTTAATTTCCAAATGCTCTATAAGGATGCAGCCACTGTCAAATTAAACACGGGTTTCCTTTTATGCATTCGCCACAAGGCGCACACATCATTGAAATTGTTGATGTAAGGATAATCGAAAGCTTTAGAGACAAAATCACAAACCTGTTTTGCAACCACACAATCAAATAACAAGTGTTGCACATATTCGTTTTCAGAGTAAAACACACAAGTTAAATCTTCTACAAGTCTTCTCTTAGCCAAATTATCACGGGTAAGAATCTTGTTATAAGCACCTAGCCAAAGAAACACATGTATTCTTTGAGGTCAAAGGACTTTCCAAGGCTTGTCACCAATATCAGAGACCACATCCCAAAAGTTGATTTGTTTATAAAAAGATTTCGCCGAATACACTCCATTCGCCTCCAAAGTCCAAATAGGAGAGTCAGCTTCATCACTCAAATGAGAGCTTTTGACCAGATCTACCAACTGAATCCAGCATTCAAAACCCGCATTGTCTACACATCTTCTAAAAGTTAACTTAAGATTATCACCATCCCAAACCTGGGCCACTGAACATTCAACTTGATTGCAAATGCAAAAAAGGTCTCAAAATTGTGTTTTGAGGGAACAATCCCCAACCCTTGTGGGATTGTTCTAAAAGAATTTTGTAATGTTTGTGTATCTATGATCTGAAGTATTACATTGTAATTTTGTGCACGATAAAAAAATTGTAGCTAATTCGCAATAAGAATAAACACCAAGTTTTTTTAGCAAACCCCGCTTGTTCGAGACGTATGACACGCTCGCCTACCATGCACCTTAAAACCCCTCCAAAAAGAAAACACGCACCTTAAATGGGTCAGGCCTAAATTTCTGTTCGCTTAGCTCTCGCCCGACCCACCGTTCGGCACAATGTACGCATGTTCTTTTCCTTTTTTTCTCTTTCTTTCCATCTTTAATTTTTACTTATTTAGTGTTCAACAAAAATATTTATTACCCCTATTCATAAAATTAATGTATATTTGGTAAAACATGCTACTTTTATGTGATTTCAAAATATTATTTCTGCAGTACAACAAAGTTTTCTTGTAGTTCAAAAAAAGTGTTCTTGCATTTTTTTAAATGTTTCATGCATCCAGTTTTTTATGAAAAAATGTTTGTATATTTAAAAAAAGTTTGTACCATTTAAAAAAATGAGTGTCCCATTTAACAAAAGTGTTCACACGCCCCAAAAATGGTTAATGACATAAAAGAATGTTCATGAAAGGGCATCACACAATTTTTTTCTAAAAAATAATAACATATAAAAATTGCCATTCAAAAATTTTGTTCACAGAACTTAAAATATGTTCATAAAAATATAAAAGTTTGTTCACGTAACTTTTATTAAATGTTTATAAAATATAGAAAAATGTCTGTATCGATTAAAAAACTCACAGCAATCAAAATATGTTCACACCTATAACAATATTCATGAAAATGTAAAAAAATTTCACATAATTTCTTAAAAACGTTCATGACTTATAAAAATATTCGTACACTGAAGTGGGCAGATTAAAATGTTGACAAATTTAAAAGATAAAAAAGGAAAAAAAAGAAGGAACATAAACGAAAAGGACAAAAAAACACCAAATAGAAAATCGAAACCAAGAAGAAAGACGGAAAACCGGCAAAAAGTACAAGGAAAATGGAAAGACTGACTACAAGCTTCCTCAAACCACCCAGAGCATAGTAGATGCTTCCTAAAAATAGCTCTCACCCTTAACGCGCCATTTGGCGCAACCGCACACAACACGTCACTGCATGGCCAAGCCCAATAATGTTGCCCATCTGCTCACTCGACTTTGCTGGATCACCCGCTCGCTCGCTAAGCCCATGCCGTTAATTGGTTTTTTTGCTCATCGGTCTCAGGAAAAACAGGTCATTTTTTCTGATATTTTTTATTTTTTTGTGAAAAAAGGCGAATAAAAATGAATTTTAAAAAATATTCATGGATTTAATTATTCTTTCTCAATATATAAAACATGAGGTTTAAAAAGTTACATGATTTTAAAAATAAAAATAAATAAATAATAAAATGGAATAAATAACCAACAAAATAGAAGTAAAACACATAGAAAACTTGCCCGAAAAACCGGTGAGGCAAAGGACTGCATGGGTCGACCCACTTAGAACTAGTAAAGGGAGGAGGGTGTGTGCTGCATATGGAAGTGTTCAGTCAAATGCCATAGCGCATTTCTTTCGATGTTTTTGTTGTTTACATTGAAGCAAACACGAAGGATTCAGACGAGGAGTACTTTTACACCGAGTTTATGGATTCATCTTCATCGGATGAGGACGAAGGTGATACTGAAACTATGATGATGATGGCAATTCTTGATGAAACGGAGCATGTTGAGGAGCATTTTCTCAACCTCAATGGTTCAACGCCGGGACATCAAGTGTTCAATCAACATCGTGCATGGTGACATGCTAGTCTCTACGAGGACTACTTTTCCTCTGGTGTGCTACTCGGCCGCAATTTTCGACGTCAATACTGGGTGCAGCGACCATTGTTCTTGCGCACCATAGAAGGTGTCATGGCGTATGATGATTACTTCAAGCTCAAGATGGATGTCATTGGCTGCGTTGGGTTCTCTAGTCTTCAGAAGTGCACGACTGCTATGAGGATGCTTTCGTTGGCACAACCGCAAACTAGTGGAATGAGTACCCCCTCGATGTCTGAAAGCACATGTCTCGAACCCATGGTCAGGTTTGCTACTAAAGTGTTCAAGGTGTTTGGACTGGAGTACTTTAGAGAATCAAATGTCGAAGACACATGAAGACTCATGGCAATGGGAGAAGTAAGAGGGTTTCCATGTATGCTCGGATCCATGTATTGCATGCAGTGAAAAATGAAAGAAATGCACACATGCTAAACAAAGGCAATATCAGGTCATCACAAAAAGCCCATCATCATTTTTGAAGCGGTTGCATCGCAAGATCTGAAGGCTTGACACTCTTTTTCCGACATGCCAGGGTCTCATAATGACATCAATGTATTGCATGGTCTCCATTGTTTGCAAGGTTGTGTGTGAGAAGCTCCTGCGTGCAAATATACCATTAATGGGCATGCGTACAACACAGATATTATTTTTGTGATCGTATCTATCCTTCGTGGGCGACTTTTGCCAAACCATCTTCAATTCATTAGGTAACCAAAAATCCCACTTTGTTGCAAGACAAGAATGTGCTAAAAAGGATACAGCGAGGACATTTGAAGTACTCCAAACCCATTTTGCAGTTATTAACGTGAAAATCCAACTCACAGACCTACTAAACAAATGAGATTTAGAGACATTCATGTGAGGTCATGACAGCTTGTATGTGCACAACGTGATTGTGGAGGATGAGAGTGAGGCAGTTCATCAAGTTCTGGATTTAGAACAGATGGATCATGTCCAACTTCCAGAGAAGAATGCGCCAACATGTGAGCAATTTCTATGAATGCATCATCAGATCCGCAATCGAGAAACTTACATACAACGTTAGTGTTATGTGGGGGAGCATTTGTGGACGGTTCATATAGACAATTAGAGCATGTGTCCAAATAATGTAAGTTTAAATTTGAACTATTTTATTTCAAAACTTTATGTTTGTATTGGATAGCGTTGGATGGCATCTGCCCCGACCGGATGTCTGTGGACATTTGAGGGAGTGAGTTTGAGGAATAGCTTGAAGTCACCCTTAGAACGCTCGGTTGTCAAAAGAGTTTTTTTTTGGGAAGTCCTTTGTATCCGGCTGGCCGGCTGAAACTTCGATAGACCACGTCCCATGCATACGACGGAAGCGAATTGTGTGTCCCTAGTGCGCCTCTTTCAGATCATGTATCTTCTCTCCCTCTACTAACAGATTCCTCTTTTTGTTCTCTCTCCCCTGGCAAATCACCACCACCCGTTGAGCTCGCACGATCGCACGCCCTTGCCCCGCCCCCGCCACTGACCAAGAGCCTCTCCCTGCCTCCCTCTTCCGCCACAGACCCACCCCCACTGCTTTTTTGGGCTCTTCACATGCTCCATGTAGAGGACGCCATGGCCGCGCGCAAGGAGGGGCGAGCACCGACCAGCAAGCCAGTCGGTGCACCTAGCGATGGTCGGAGATGCGACCCGGCAGCCCGAGGTTGGAGAAGCGGTCACCACGCGCTAGAACTAAGTGACGTCGAGCTACAAACATACTGGAAATTTGCTAGAATCGGCCGACATCGGAGTTACAACAAGAGACGACAATGCTACGACCCTGCACGGCAAGCTACAAACCGGCGACGACGGCGGAAGTTTCTGCTGCAACCGTATCGTTTTTTGCTTGCTACATCCATTCACAAACTCCCGCATTACTTCACGGGGCTGCGAGATGTTGGTGGTGGGTTGCTGCAAACCACGACGACGACAACGAGCGTGGTTGCGAGTAGGACGACTATCTAGCATGGAGCGACACGCGACGCGGTGCCCATATCCTTTATTTTTTATCAATTGCTAATTCCGATCTCCCCCCCCCCCCCCCAATCTGATATTATAGTCCCAGTGTTGATAGAAATTCCCTTATGATCTAATTCCGAGCGATAGTAAATACTAGGACTTAGCAATATTTGATTGACCGGAGGCGACAGAACGTAGCGGCCCATATCCGAGGAGCTGCGCGAGATGCGGGACCAACGCAAGGAAGGAGAAACTCGGGGCAAACTGATCCAATGGCGCGGCTCGCATCGGATAGATCGCGCGCGACCGGCCGAAATTTTGGGCCGGCCGGCGCAGAACACAACCCTTTTTTTGCTTCTATTTTGCGCATCTTTTCATAAGAAAATAGAAAAATGGAGAAATGAAACTCTCAGAAATCTTTGCTATATGGGTTGTTTGATTTCTGCGAATGAATATTAAAATATTTCTTTTGTAACGATTTTCATTGTATTTTGTAGAAAGCTTCTACCACTCAAATCTTTTGGAGATTCCTTTGTTTTCCCTAATGTGTGTTCTTTTTTTTACCACTCAAATCTTTTGGAGATTCCTTTGCTTTCCCTAGTGTTCAATCGAACGACCTTTCTATTTCAGGGTTTTCCGAATCAAGTGACAGTACGCTGCAAGTGCCGTTTAAAAAAAAAACTGTAAAGATCTTGTGTCTCAACTGAAACAAAACAGGTGAAGAGCAGGTTTTGTTACTACGCACAGGCCAACAAAACTTTGACAACTCAATGTAATGTTGATTTTACGTTCAGGCCAACAAGTTTCGAGAATTCATGTGTAAGTATAACAAATATCACGAGAAAAATATATAGAAGTATTTAAGTCCCCCAAACCACTTACTTTTACGCTTACCACACAAGTACATCTGCAATGTCAGTTACACAAAGTTAGATAATTTGGGCAGCAAAATCCTTGCAGCCCAACCACGTAGGTAACTGAATTTTGGAAACATCAAGCTGAGGAAAATAAACTACAAGAGCAAGAAAAGTGCACCGGTACACAGTCTGAAATCCCCTGCAGATGCTCTCGTACTAAGAGCATCTCCAATAGGCGCCGGTCACGCCGCGCGCAAAAAACACGTATGCCGCGCGCGCATCGTCTGGTTTGGCGCGGCGCGCAGCGCTGGCTCCAGCAGCCGCGCTAAAATGCAGCGCGCGCGTGCCGCTCCAGCAGCGTGCAAAAATGCAGCGCGCGCGACTCGCACAAACAACATATGCATTCAAAAACAAAAGCAAAAAAAATCAAAAACAAACAAAAATAAATAGTTCAATTTCGTTTATTACAACTCAAACAAACAGTTTATCGTTCAATACAACAAATAGTGCAATTAAACACAACAAATAGTTCAACAATACAATACCAGCGGGGATAGGCCGGGGAAGCGCCGGAACGGTCGCCGGGTGGCGCGCTCGGCGGCGGCGGCGCGGCTGGAGGGGGCGGGTGGGAGGTGCGAGCGAGCGCGCGAGAGTCCAGCGCGCGGGAGCGGGCGCAGCAAATAAGCGGCGCACAATTGTGTTTCGGCCCGCGCACTGGACTACGTATGCCGCGTGCGCGGTTTTCGCGCGTCCGCTGGAGCAGCTATTCCGGTTGCAGCTCGCGGAGAACCGGCACGCTCTCGCGGAGAAAGGCTTTTTCCCCCTAGGGTTCCCCTAGGGTCCAACCTGTCCTCCGACGGCGACGGCGGAGTCTACATAGTTTCTACACCGATCGGGCCGTCTCTCGCGGGCGTCTAATCTGGAGTTCGCGATCGGGTTGGCATGGCGGAGCTAGTAGTTGATGGGACCGATGGGGCATCCAAGGCGGTGCTGATGGAGACGCAGTCTGAGGGCGGTTTCGATGGAGTTAAAGCGGCGGGGGCTGGCCAGGAGAAGGAGGTGGTAGATGGGGCGGATGTTGGAAGTGATGAGAGGGCGAGGGTGGAAGATCGGGAGAAGGAAGATGAGGAGGAATTCGGCCATCTGGGTCCAGATCCAAACCTGGAAGATGCGTTCGAAGGCATGAACCTGCATGGGGAGGAAGAAGAAGACCTAGACCTGTCTGAAGAGGTGGATGATCTGATTAGGGATGTGCGTTGGTTGGCTCTGTTTAGGGTTCATACGATGAGACCGTTTAGCCATGCGGCGTTGCTAAATTCGATGAGGAATGCGTGGACATGCGTGCAAGGGGTCACTTTCAATATCAAGGGTCCGAATCTGTTCTTGGCTCAATGCCATTGTCTTGGCGATTGGAAGAGGGTAATGGAGGGTGGTCCTTGGCAGTTTCGAAGGGATCCTGTGATTCTTGTTGAATATGATGGCTTTACCGATGTGACGGAGTATGCACTGGACATGTATCCGCTATGGGCTCGTGTTAAAGGCCTCCCGGACGGCCTCACAAGGAAGAAAGAGTTGGCGGAGAAGGTCGCAAAGAAGGTGGGGAAGCCACCTTTCACAGTGGTTGTTAATGAAGGAAGGATAAACCCTTCAAATCATCTTCGAGTAAGAGTTTTCGTGAATGTGGATGAACCTTTGGTGAGATTTGTGCCGATCACCTTGAAGGAGAGAAAGAAGTATCCGGTTAGATATGAGAAGCTCCCAGATTTTTGCTTTTTCTGTGGACGTATGGGGCATGTAGTGGAGGAATGTGGTGATGGCATACATGAACCAGCATCTTGTGAGTGGGGAGATTGGCTTCACTGGACAAATGAACCGACTGGTGCAGGAGGAGGTGACAGAGGAGGGAGCGGGATGGGTTCGGGGCGTGGCGGTGGAACTATGGGTGGTAGAGGGAGAGGCGGGGGAGGACATGGTGGTGGTACTGGTGGAAGAGGTGGCCGGGGACATGCACCAGTAAGAGAGCAGGGTGCGGGGCAAGTAGCTCCCGGTGTCAATCTTGTATTAGGTGAGGATGGGAAGAATGCTAAGAAACATTTGATCAATACAGATGGGTCTATTAATGTAAGAGGTCAGGAGGTCCCAAACATGATAGGCAGAGTTTAGAATACAGTGTTGCAGATAGAATATGCAGCAGCAATGGAGGCTTCATCTAGCGGTGGTGTAAGCAATGCAACACCAGGGAAGGTACCGATAGTAAAGAGAAGGAAGCAAGGAGGAGAGGAGGATGGAGTTGATTCACTAATGTATGATGAGGCGGCCTCCACGCAGGAGGACCGCCGAGCCCAATGAGTATACTAAGTTGGAACTGCCGGGGAGGGGGGAATTCCCGGACAGTTCGTGACCTCGCGACGATTTGCCAGTCGCATTCCCCCAATTTGGTTTTTCTGTGTGAAACTAGGCAAAAGGCAGAAAAGATGAGGAGGATTCGGGGGCGTCTCGGCCTCAAGGGTTTTTGTGGTGTAGATAGTGAAGGAATGAGTGGTGGGTTGGCTTTGTACTAGCATGAGGCGTATGTAGTGGAGATTCTTGACAAAACAGAACGATATATCGATGCTCTTGTACAGGTAGATCAGAATGCAGAAAAATGGAGGGTCACTTTCGTATATGGAGAGCCAAGAGTTGAGAATAGACATCTTATGTGGACAACATTACAGAGCCTTAAAACCGTGAGTGACTTACCTTGGTTAGTGCCGGGTGATTTTAATGAAGCTATGTGGGATTTTGAACACATGTCGGCAACTCCGAGAGCTAAATCTCAAATGGTGGCGTTTCGGGATTGTTTGGAAGTATGTGGTCTGGTGGATCTCGGATTCATAGGGGTGCCTTTCACCTACAACAACAAATGAGCTGCCGCAAATAATGTTCGGGTTCGTCTTGACCGAGCGGTGGCTACAAATATGTGGAGGAATATGTTTGCTTTCTCTGTTGTCTCTCATATTACTTCATTGTGTTCAGATCATATAATACTTTTGCTCAAGACCTCGGCCAACCCGGGGCCGACGGGTGCAAAACCAAGGAGGTATGAGTTATTCTGGGAGACGGATGGTACTCTGCCGGAGGTGATTAAGGAAGCATGGGATGCAGTAGGGGGTGTACGCAACCTTGCTCAGCTGTGTGACGCCCTGTCAAAGACCATGATCTCACTCGGCACTTGGGGTAGGAAATTTGGGGATGTCACTAGGGAACTGGCTAAATCCAGAACCCAACTTGAGGAGCTTATGCATATGAACGCAGATCAAAATGATATTGGCAGGGTGACAGATAAGATGAATGTGCTATTATACCAAGAGGAGATGATCTGATTGCAAAGATCGAGGATCTCATGGTTGAAAGAGGGGGATCGGAATACTAAGTTTTTCCAGAATAAGGCTGTGTGGAGGGCACGGAAAAACAAAATCAGACAGCTAACTGATAGCGTTGGTGTAATGCACTCAGAATTTGCAGCGATGAGCGAGATTGCAAATAATTACTTTCATGAGATATTATCAGCGGATGCAACTCTTGATGCTGGACCGGTACTGGATCTCTTGGAGCCAATGGTGACGGAGGAGGATAATGCTAAATTATGTGCGGCCTTTTCAGATAAGGAGATAGCGGACGCAATGTTCCAAATTGGTCCACTTAAGGCACCGGGGCCAGATGGTTTTCTCGCGAGGTTTTTTCAGCGGAACTGGAGCACTGTCAGAGATGATGTTATTGCAGCGGTTAAGGATTTTTTTTGTCACTGGAATTATGCGAGAAGGGGTAAACTCGACTTCCATTGTTCTGATTCCTAAAATTTCCAACCCTGCAAAGATTTCTGACTATAGGCCCATTAGCCTCTGTAATGTAATTTATAAAGTGATTTCGAAGTGTTTGGTGAATCGACTTAGGCCACTCCTAGACACTCTGGTTTCACCGGAACAGAGTGCCTTTGTGCCAGGCAGGATGATTACAGATAATGCTCTTGTGGCCTTCAAATGTTTACATTACATAAAACAGGAGAAGGATCCCACGAAGAGTTTTTGTGCATACAAGCTGGACTTTTCAAAAGCTTATGGCAGAGTGGATTGGGTTTTCTTGGAGCAGGTGATGCAAAAGCGGGGTTTCACTCAGCGATGGATTGACTGGATTATGACTTGCGTCACATCGGTGAGGTATCATGTTAAATTAAACGGGACCCTCTTGGATTCATTTGCACCGTCGCGTGGGCTTCGGCAAGGCGACCCTCTATCTCCATTCCTTTTTTTGTTTATTGCGGATGGATTATCAGCAATCTTAAAGAGCAAGGTTGCGGCTGGTAGTATAACACCCATGAGAGTTTGCAGAAGAGCTCCGGGTATATCACATTTGTTATTTGCGGATGATACCTTGCTGTTTTTTGAGGCTTCTAGTGAACAAGCAGAAAATGTGAAGGCAGCGTTGCTCATGTATGAGAGTGCCACGGGACAAGCTTTGAATTTTAACAAGTGCTCAATATTTTTTGGTGCTGCATGTCCATGGGCGACACAAGTGCAAGTGCGAGACGTTCTGGGTGTTACTTCAGTGGTGTTTGAAGAAAAATATTTGGGCCTCCCAACCCCCGAGGGGCGCATGTCCAAGGGGAAATTTCAGAATCTTCAAACTAGTCTAACAAAGCGACTGATCCAATGGGGCGATGGCCTATTGGTGCAACCAGGAAGAGAGGTCTTGATTAAAGTTGTAGCTCAAGCATTGCCAACATATATCATGGGGGTTTTCAAGCTACCTTTCTCGGTGTGTGACGATTTGACACGGATGGTAAGGAATTTCTATTGGGGTTCTAGTAAAGGAAAGAGGAAAGTACACTGGAGAGGCTGGGATCATCTTCTACAGCCAAAGAGCAAAGGGGGTGCAGGTTTCAGGGACTTCCGGTTGTTCAATCAAGCACTGCTGGCCCGGCAGGCGTGGCGATTGTTGACGAAGCCTGAAAGCTTGTGCGCGCAAGTTCTCAAGTCGAGGTATTACCCTAGTGGCAATTTGGTAGACACTGTATTCTCTGGCAATGCTTCTTCTTCATGGTTTGCGATATCTCATGGTCTTGATCTTTTGAAGAAAGGTTTGATATGGAGAGTTGGGAATGGGCGCAATATTAGGGTGTGGAGAGACAACTGGATCCCGAGACCATTCTCTTACAAGCCAGTATCGCTACCGGGTCGGTGTCGTATTCGGTTTGTGTCCGGACTACTAAATGAGAACGGATCGTGGAATTTGGAGGTACTGCAACGATTCTTTGTACCAGCGGATGTGGAGGAGATATTGAAAATTAGAGCATCCCCTAGGCCTCGGGACGACGTTATTGCATGGGGTCCCGAGAAGCTGGGCAGGTTTACGATTAAGTCGGCATATAATCTAGCATTTGAGGAGGCTAACAGGGCCACGGCTGTGGCGTCTAGCTTGTCGCCGGACGGTAATCGTTCGTGCTGAAAGTATATCTGGAAGTGTAACGTTCAACCTACGGTACGTAACTTTGCATGGAGACTGTCAATTGATTCACTGCCCACTTGGAAGAATAAACATAGGATTGGTTTGGAGGTGAGTAGTACATGCCCTGTTTGTGGCCTGGAGGAGGAAGATAATTTCCATCCTTTTATTAGGTGTCAGTTTGGTCGGGACTTATATGAGCAGATGTCTACCATATGGCAGATTCCCCAGCTATTATCTTTTCAAAACTCAGGGAAGGAGTGGCTCCTCAATGCGCTTGCTGAACTGAGTGATACTTAGAGAGGCATGATTTTGCTAATTTTTTGAAGATGTTGGTACATACGCAATGAGGTAACACATGGCAAACTGGCCCCTCCCATGGTAGTGTCAGCGCGTTTCCTCCAAAGGTACATGGATGAACTGATTGGGATCCGAGCTGGGGACTGTGGGGATCCAGCAAAAGGAAAAGCAAGCATTATCTATGGTAGTGCAGTGCAACAGGTGAAGCGTGTGGTACAGGATACAGCATGGAGCCTCCGAAACAGGGCTGGGTGAAACTAAACACTGATGGTTCCTTTGCTGAATCAGATGGAGCGGGAGCTGGGATGATCTTGCGGGATAGCGCTGGGGCGATCATTTTCTCAGCATGCAGAACCTTGTTTTCGTGTAGAGATGCTCTGGAAGCTGAGCTAGGCGCATGCATGGAAGGATTATCCTTTGCTATTCAGCGGTCGGACCAACCAATTGAAGTTGAGATGGATTCGAGCAATGCTGTGTCTATGATTTCATGTGAGGAGACGGACCGCTCAGTTTACGCCCCTTTGGTGGGTGAGATCAAGCACCTGTTGAGTCTTAGAAAGTTTTGTATTACTCATGTACCTCGTAGTCAAAATAAAGCTAGTGATAAACTTGCTAGTTTCGCTAGAACTGAGGGCCGAACTATTACTTGGGTTGGTTCGGGCCCGGAGGAAGTGTTGAGGATTGTTCATGATGATTGTAAGAATTTGATTTTTGAGTAATACAAATTCTTTTCCCGCAAAAAAAGCTATCACAGTTGCGCGCGCGCTAAAAGGGGGGATTTTGCGGCACGGCGCTAGTTTGGCGCGCCTGGGAGATGCTCTAAGGCAAACAACAGCAGCAAAAGGTCAAAGTAAAAACAGGTTCAGAAAGATAAGGAGAATATTGAGAAACATAAAGGCTAATTTGGTTGTTGTGGTAAAAAAACCATGGGCGGTAAACATCCAGAGCGGGTTTTCCCTACTCATATGAGATCCTCCTCCTGCCATGTGAAATTCCCCATTGCCATTTGGGCACCAAAGGAGAGGGAAGAGAACAAAGGGAGAAGAGCAGAAGAATGGAGGGCCAAGGTGACTGAGATCGCAAGAATGAGACGAGGGGAGCCCGGGAGAATTCTCCTGGAGTGCGGTGGTCGGGGCGAGTGGCCCGGGGATTTCGGGAGGATCGGGCCAAGAAAGCCTTTTCCACTATGTTACCAATTGGGTCGCCTAAAAAATCCGGGGTGTAAATTGCATGCGGATTTCTCGCCCGGGCGGGGTGTAAATTGCATGCGGATTTCTCGCCCGGGGAAAGGACGGGTATCCCAGGGGGATCCCTGGTTACCAGACGAGGCCTAATGGTTGATGACAGGGACATCCAACTGATTGATGCAGAGCCAGCCTAAGCAACACCTTGATCACTTCAGAAGAGGGTTTTGAACTGACAAATTTTGGAGGCTACTTCATCAACGGCACTCTAAGAACGAAGGAAAAAAAATAGCGCGCTATAGCGGCGCTAATAGCGCGCTATAGCGTTTCTGGAAACTAAACGCTACGCTATGCAGATTTAACTCGCTACCGCGCTATTCACGCTAAATACGGCGATTGTGCGCTATAGCGCGTATCGGCGCTATTTTCTCGACGGTGTTTTTTTTTCAGACGATTTTTCATCAGCCCACTATACTTTTGGCCTTTCTGGCCCAGTAACCAAGCATATCTTGTCCTCCAGCCGAGCGAACCCTAACCAACCTACCGAGCGAGCCCTTCCCAAATCGAACGAGGCAACGGTGGCAGCGGCGGCCGCCGGTGCTTCGCCCGTCTCCTCGAGCCACGGCCAGCCGCCTCTTGCCGCCTCCTCGGGTCGCCGCATCGCCTCCTCTAATCCTCTTGCTCGGGTCGTTGTCGCCTCCTCTTGCTCCAACTTGATGTCGGTGTCAGCTTCAGCGGCGGCGAACCAGCAGCCAAGTAAGAGTTGCTTCAATTCATAAATCTTAAATTCTTAATTAGTCAATCTTGATGCTTGATGAACACTGATCTGAAAATAGTCAATCCTAAATTCGTAATTAGTCAATCTTAAATGGGACATTTACATCTATGCCCCTAATTTGCGCCCACTCTCAGATTTACCCCTAATTTCAAAGCCTGCTCAAATTTGCCCCTCCACCGTTAGGTGCACTTACAGAAATACCCTTCTGTGCCGTTACCGTCCGGTCAAAGCAGGTCAAAGCAGATAAAAGGGCTTTGACCGTCCTGAAAAAATAGCAAAAAAATTCTAAAAAGTCTAAAAATTTGTGGGATCAAAGATACTCAGGTTTGCAAGGTGCGTGAAAAGTTTCGTGCTGTTTGTACATTCCAGGAGCTCGTGTCAGAGGAAAAACAATAAATATGTAAGCCTGTGAACAGTAAATTCAAAAAATAGCAAGAAAATTAAAAAAATATGAATTTTTTTGGCATCAAAGAGGCACGAGTCTGCAAGCTGCGTGCAAATTTTTGTTGTGTTTGGACATTGGAGGGGCTTGTGGAGAAAAAACAAAATTTGGCTCGGGAAAAAACTTGGGAAAAATGACTATTTTCTTTTTTCTTGCTAGAGCTCCTCGCATGTCATTTGATCACAAAAACTTGCAAGCACCTTGTGCACCCAAGCCACTTTGATGCCAAAAAAATTCATATTTTTTTAAATTTTCTTGCTATTTTATTTCAAATTTATTGTTCACAAGCGTGCAGATTAACTGTTTTTTCTCGCCACGAGCTCCTGGAATGTCCAAATAGCACGAAAATTTGCACACACCTTGGGCACATGAGTATCTTCGATCTCACAAAAATTTAGATTTTTAGATTTTTTTTGCTATTTTTTTCAGGACGGTCAAAGCTGTTTGACCGGACGGTAACGGTGCAGAAGGGCATTTCTATAAGGGCACCTAACGGCGGAGGGGAAAATTTGAGCAGGCTTTCGAATTAGGGGTATATCTGATTAGGTGGTTCGAGTTAGGGACAGAAATGCAAATGGCTCATCTTAAATTGTCCATGACTTGTGTAGTTGTGTCTACTATCTAGTACTCTACTTTCTAATTAAATCATCTCCATGTTAACTTTGTTAGTAGTAAGCTAGTAAGTACTTGCTGATTGCTCTCAGTCTCAATGCTTGTAGTTAGTACTTTCCAGATTTGGTACTAGTAAATGTAAATAAATACTTTGCTGCAATCATATGTTCCTTATTTGCAAGCCAGTTAAAATTTCTGAAATACTTTGTTGTATTCATGAATGTAGGCGGTGTTGTGTCAAGCACATCATCAAGAGCTACACAGGGAGAAGGAGCACAGTTATTCCTAGATCAAAAGATCCAACATGGAAATATTGCACATGTCCGGACATCAGCAAGAAGAACGGTCTAAAATGCATATTCTGCGGTCATTTGTCCAGCAATGGCACTAGTCGAATCAAATTGCACCTTGCATGCATTTCTAAGTCTGGTGTGGATCACTGTGAGAAAGTGCCAGCTGATGTCAAAGAGGAGATCCTTCAGTACTTGACAAAGAAGGGTGACAAAAAGGCAGCCAAGCTTATGGAGCAGGAGAGACGCAGAAATGGAGTTGACTTGAGCCACTCGGAGGGGGAAGAACAAGCTACAAGTGATGAAGATGGCCTAAACCATTCTGCACTTCTGCTTCAGCCATCGAGATCAACAAGAAATAAATCTAAATCTTCAAGTGGCCCCATGGACAAATACTGTGAATTAACTCCCGAAGAGCTTGTTGTCGCAAGGAATAGGAAACGTGGTGCTGACACGATCCATGGGAAGCTGACAACTGAGAAGAGAGAACAAAAAAGGGCTCGTGCTTGTGAGTACATCTGCCAGTGGTTCTATGAAGCTTGCATTCCATTCAACGCAGTCACACTTCCCAGCTTTGACCTCATGCTTCAGTCAATTGGACAGTATGGTGAGGACTTGGACGGTCCTACTCCTTATGAAATGGGTGGCCCAATATTGAATAAGAGGAAGAAAAGAGTTCAGGAGTCCTTCAATGCACACAGGAAGACTTGGGAGCTTACTGGATGTACAATCATGACAGATGCATGGACTGGCATAAGAGGAAGAGGGGTAATGAATCTTGTAGTTCATAGTGCTCATGGTGTGGTGTTTCTTAATTCTGTGGACTGTTCAGCCGTGAAGAAAGATGGGAAGTACATCTTTGAGCTTGTTGATAGATGCATAGAAGAGGTTGGTGAGAAGCATGTAGTTCAAGTTGTGACTGATAATGCAAGTGCTAATCAAGCGGCATCAACCTTGTTGAAAGCAAAAGCGCCCCAACATATTTTGGAATGGTTGTGCTGCCCATTCTATTGATCTGATGTTAGAGGATATTGGCAAGCTTCAAACAGTGGACTCTACTATTACACAAGCTAGAGCTGTCACTGTTTTCCTTTATGCACACACTAGAGTTTTGTCTCTAATGAGGGAATTCCTTGGGAAAGATCTGGTGAGGTCTGGCATTACAAGGTTTGCTACAGCTTACTTGAACTTGAAAAGCATGCTGGACAACAAGAAAGAACTGCAGAAGCTATTCAGATCAGATCAGATGGATGAAATGGGTTACTTAAAAAAGGTGAAAGGACGTGGTTCAAACTGAAGTGTGCGCTCTGAAATTTTTTGGACGGGAGTAGAACGTGCTGTCAACTTCTTTGAGCCTTTGGCTAATTTGCTGCGGCGAATGGACAACGATGTACCAGCTATGGGTTTCATATATGGCACTTTTTTGGATGCAAAGAAGGAGATTGCAGCTAGATTTGACAATGAGGAGGCTAGTATCCAGGAAGTGCTACACATTATTGATAAGAGATGGGACAACAAATTGAAGGGGCCCCTACATAGGGCTGGATACTTCTTAAACCCATACTACTACTATGAAAACAAGCTGAAGATTGAGTTGGATGGAACATTTAAAGATGGCCTTGTTGCTTGCATGAAGAAGATGGTTAGAGATGGTAAGAAGGAAGATATAATGACAGCTGAGTGTCAGGCATATCAAAATGTAGAGGGGTCGTTTGGAAGGGACAGTGCTAAAAGGCAGCGGAGAAACAAGAACTTTGATCCAGGTAAAGAACTAAATATTTACATTGTTGAAATAAGATGTGTAGGCTGCAATGTGAAGTACATGTTGCAGCTTTGTTAACTGTTATTTGTTACTTGTTGATGCAGCTGAATGGTGGTCCAATCATGGATCAAGTGCACCAAATATCAGGGTACTGGCTATGCGGATTTTGAGCTTGACATGCAGATCAGCTTGTGAGAGAAACTTCAGTGTTTTTCAGCAGGTAAGAATGTAGTACAAAGTACAAACTGTCAACATATCCTTTATATGCACATATGTTTCTTTTTCTTACTGATGTTTATTTACTTGCAATGTACAATCAGGTTCAAGGCAGCAAAAGGCGCAACAGGCTACTTCATGACAAAATGAGAGATCTTGTCTTCATCAAGGCAACTCCCAACTTGAATAAAAGAGAATGAACAAAGACAGGGATCCACTTGTGGACAAAACACATGCAGATGTTGTAGAAGATGAAGATAACGAGTGGATCACAGGAATTGTGCCGGTTCTAGTTGTGGATACTGCAGATGAACCTGGAGAAGAACCAGTACCACAACCGAGAGCAAGAGCTGCTGCGTCAAAAAGAAATAAATCTCGTCAGCCTAGGAAGAAGTTGCTCCCAGTTTTTCGTGATGATGAGCTGCAATCTGTGGGTTCTTCTTCTGATTTGGATGATGATGCCATGGCAGCAAGTTCATCTGATTCTGATTGAGCTTCTGCATCGTTGTTGGCTGGCTCCTAAAGTCCTAAGTCCTTATTTTTGCTATTCTGGACCTTGCTTGTTGGCTGTTTAATTTATCTGTCTACTTTGTTTGTCTAAAATCTGAATGTATGAACTCTGAACAGTGCTATATGCCTATATCTGGACCATGCTTTGTTATCTGAACAATGTTTTAGCCTTGGTTTTAGCTGCTGAAATCTGTCATTTGTTTTGATATATCTGTCATTTGTATGCTATATGCTGAAATCTGAATAATGTTTTGTGAAACGCTATTTTGCAAAATAGCGCGCTATTAGCACGCTATTTCGTTTATAGCGTTTTTTGAAGGCTGCGCTATTTCAAATAGCGCGCTATTTTTTTTCCTTGCTAAGAAGCCATGAACAATTTTTCTAGCTCGCTGAGGGGTACAGACTCGGAGTATTGAACTGATCTGGCAGCCCCACACACTGCCTGCTCAGAGACGCAGCAACAGCGTTCAATGATCAGAGACTCTAACTTCTGTGAATGTGCCAGCTTCGATACTCCAACATCAGTCACACCTTCACAGAGCCGGAGCGTGAGATTAATCAAGCATGGGGCATGCACAATGAAACCCAGCCCAAAATTAGTTATAGCCTCGCAATCCACAAGCTCGAGAGTCTCCAGTAATGGAGCAGAAGAGAGGGCCTTCATTCCCTTGTCATTAAAGAAGTTAGCACCACTTAGCACGAGCACACGAATCGGACAAGACTGAATGAGAGCCACTAGGCCCTTCCGTGTGAAGCCTATTTCTGCCTGGTACATGGGAGAACAATCTGCAAATGTGAGCTCAACAGTCTCAAGCATAGGGTAGCTGAGAGCTAGAGCCTTAAGGCTGTTATCAGTAAATGCCGTCCTGAAATCATCGGGATAATACTAAGGATCCAGCGAAAGTGAGATGCTTTTAAGGTTGTTGCAGCTCTGGGATAATGCAATCATATCGTTGTCATTTAGACCCCAAACATACTCCAAGCAAAGCTTCTCCAGTGCTTTGCACCTCCCAAGGAGAAAACGAAGTCCTTTTCCTGTCGCAATTTCAATAGATCCCAACTTCAAGTCCTTCATGTTCTCACAACTGGAATCATACATATTCAGGCTATGAGGGTCGTATGAGGGATCATAGCCCCCATTAGGACCAGCCCACCTATTACGAAAGAATATTTTCTTGATTTCAAACACAAACTTCTGTAGATTTATCCATCCCGAGCCAAACTTCAGGAGGTCATCCTGGCTGATGCCCTCGCAATTCTTTACTACAAGCTCCTCCAATGATCCTACAGAGCCAAGGTACTCCAACCAATCTTTGCTACCTACTTTGTTGCAGTCAATAATGTGAAGAGCAGAAAGACTCTGGCAATGAACAGACACAGTGAGAAGCCCTCTTGAAGTTATGTTTGGTGTGGACAACACTTATATATTAACATTTATATCAATAAGAAACTCTTTATATTAATATTTCAAATGACTTACATAATTTTCAATATATATCGAAAAACTTGAAACAGGTCTATGCCTATATGATTGGCTTGCAATTCCATGCGTGACTCTATTCCATTGTTTGATGCTCTAACTCTTCACATCTTCTATATAACAAGACATACTTTGTACTACTCTTCACATCTTCTCATTAACGACAAATACATGATTATCATCGCAACTACCAGTCAAGAGAAATGAATGGAAGATGGAAAGTACCTGTCAGCATCTCCCTTACTCCCAATATTATGCTTCCTCTCTCTGTTTCCTTCCCTTCTCCGGATTCTTTTCATCAAACTAACAGCATGAAGGAGAAAATCAATCAAGCATACCAGTCAAGAGAAACAAAATATAAAAACATGAATAAACCTTCTCTCACTTCAATGCAAATCTGGGATACTTGTGGGCACCGAGCCGCTGATTATCCTGCTACTCGTTGGACTGCTCAATGCAAATTACCCAGAAGGTTCAGCTTTGGTGGTCCTGCAAGCAAATATCTTGTCTGGATATAATAATAGTAGGGACAAACTTAAAAACTTTATTAGATGCCCCTGATGCACCGTAAGGCCTTCTAGTGGTAGCTTGAACAGCCCAACAGTATAGACCTGTAAATCAGGTACCAACATGAAAATATAGAGGAAGATTCCATACATTCTTGTAGGTGAAGAAAAAACCCTAGTTAGTAGTTGTTGCAAGCTTGCAAGTACATATGTATTGTAAGATTCTACATACAATATGATATATCAGTCCAGTAAAAGTGGTGACAAGTCTATACATATTGCAACATTGTATACATAGTAAGATATGGGGTGAAGATAACATATCATTACAAAACTCAGTCCCCAAAAGTGAGGTCAACCTTCTGCATATTTGCACGGGAAACACAATATAGTCAGACATATGGAAAATGTATTTACATGCCAAAATCATACAATTAGATGGCATATATTTAGACATTTGTTCAGACTGTCTTATTTTTTTTATAAAAAGTAGTACAAATATGCTAATGCTGCTATCGTTCTTCTTATGTAAGCAAACGCCTTCTAATGGATGGCATGGAAACTTGTTTTCTAAAATGCATTCAGAAGGATAAAAGTTTCCTCTTCTTATGTAAGCAAACACCTTCTAATGGATGGCATGGGAACTTGTTTTCTAAAATGCCTTCAGAAGGATAAAAGTTTCACATGGAAACTTATTTTATAAAATGCCTCTAGAAGAATACATGAACTATACATATGAGAAAATCCCTGTTGTTTAAATTGAAATTTTATTAATGACATTGAAGTTGAGATAGAAAATATTTATGTTACCCATTCGTCTAGCAAATAACAAAAAAATGACCATATATATACTTGCATCAAAATCAATTTTAGTGTCTTGCACAATTACTTCTCGAACCCAGTGCTGGTACGGATGCTTGGCTAGGAGGTATGTAAAAGTCCTAAATGAAAATAAATATACACTCCTACTTGTTTTATCTAATTCAATCATGCATATCGGTGAATAGTAAAAAACATATTGGTTCAGGAATAAGAGTTAATCTGAAGCATGTGTGTTGTTCTGAACTTATCTCTGGCTGCTCTCTCCTCCTCCTCCCGGTTGCTCTGTTGATATCCTATTTCAGAAGCACATTCAGTAGAAGGAACAAAATTGAGTTTAAAGGAGAACCGTATTTTTAGAAGAAAAAAACAACGAAAATTTAGTACAGGTCAAATTCAGTAGCTTCACAAAAATATGCAATTGATACACATCATTTTGGGCCATGCTTAAGAACAATACCAATTACAATTTAAGATTGCTTATTGTGCCACCGAATTTACGTAAGCCAAATTGGCAATGGATGTCAGGTTGCACGTACATTAGGGAATAGGTGAAAGCATCTTACAAGGAATACCTGTACCTGTAGTGCGTTATGGAGTTGTACACGTCAACTGGAGATTAATTTGCGAAGGGCCGTACAGAGAACGAATGCCCAAGAAACAAGCACAAAGGCAGATTTTCTCAGAGATGAGTGCAACCTCCGATGCACAAGGATCAACCAAGGACGTGAATCGGCGGCCGCTCTTGCATGGGTCCACGTCCCCAGTGACGGCACCTCCTGACCTACGTGGGCATTCGTTTTCGGCGGCACATGCCCGACAGTAGCACCCTTGGCAGCCGAGGCTTCACGTCGAGAGTTGGGTTGGGGCAGGTGCCGTGCGTAGGGCAGCGGAGGCGCGTGGTAGTGCAGTGTCGGCGGCTCGCGCGTAGAGGGTCACCAGCGACGGCGGTGGCAGCAGGTCCCGCGCGCCTCGCCGCGTCGCCGGCCGAAGAGCGCCCTCGCCTAGGGTCAGGCCGGCGGTGGAGCGGTCGGTGGCCCCAGCGAGATGAGGCAGTGAGTGCGGCGACGGCGGCGGTGCAGCATACTGCAGCGATCTTGGGGAGTACAGACGGCGTGGCAGTTGGGGCGAATTGTGGACGCAGAGGTGAGGCGGAGAAGAGGTAGTGCAGGCGATTGTGTTGTATGAGGACGTGGAGGTGCGGGGATTAGTTGTCGATGGGTTGATTAGTGGCTTGTTGTGTTAAACATCTGGACATTTTAGTCCCTTGGATCTGATAGATAGACGGTCGTCCTTATTTGGATCTGCCCTTCTCTTCTTTTTATAGTGGTAGTAGATTAGGGAATCGGGTGCACAGCAATATCAAGGCTTCTGTAGCAGGGCAAAGGCCACATCCAACATGGATAGCACCCCTCTGATCTTCCTCAATCCTGTAGAGCCGCTTCAACACAAGGGAAAGAGAATTCAAATCACTTGCCATGATGATCCTTTTGAGGAACTCTGCAAACAGTTCCTCCGGGAGATCCTCCAGCGAGCAATGCAGTGTGCAAGTATGGTAATCCTAAGGTTCAAGGTAGTGGCGGAGACAGGGGGACCAGCAGGGGCCCTGGCCCCCCTGTCGGTGTCAAAACCGGCGGATCTCGGGTAGGGGGTCCCGAACTGTGCGTCTAGGCCGGATGGTAACAGGAGACAAGGGACACAATGTTTTACCCAGGTTCGGGCCCTCTTGATGGAGGTAAAACCCTACGTCCCGCTTGATTAATATTGATGATATGGGTAGTACAAGAGTAGATCTACCACGAGATCAAGGAGACTAAACCCTAAAAGCTAGCCTAAGATATGATTGTTGTATGATGAAGTTGTCCTACGGACTAAAACCCTCTGGTTTATATAGACACCGGAGAGGGTTAGGGTTACACAAAGTCGGTTATAATGGTAGGAGATCTTGAATATCCGCATCGCCAAGCTTGCCTTCCATGCCAAGGAAAGTCCCATCCGGACACGGGATGGAGTCTTCAATCTTGTATCTTCATAGTCCTGCAGTTCGGCTGAAGGTATAGTCCGGCTATCCGGACACCCCCTAATCCAGGACTCCCTCAGTAGCCCCTGAACCAGGCTTCAATGACGACGAGTCCAGCACGTAGATTGTCTTCGACATTGCAAGGCGGGTTCCTCCTCCAAATTCTTCATAAAAGTTTGTAAACACCAAGAGTAGTGTCCGACTCTGCAAAATAAGCTTCCACGTATTGCCATAGAGAGAATAATATTAACACAAATCTAATCTGCTGACGTATTCCGCAGCGTGACATCACACTACGGCCTAGCCTTTATTCGAATCGTTTTTGCTTTTCCACCTCAACGTGTTTTGCGAGGCGGTTTCCTTGGCACGTCTTGTCAAAGCAGAGATCGTGTCCCCTTTATTTACGGAATTCTCATCAATACGGATGTGGGTAATCCAATCGTGCTCGTTAGCATGTTTTCTCGATTAAAGGCGAGTCCCAAATGGTTACGGGGAGGGCTCCTGGTATTCAACCTCTTATAAAGAGACCAAGGCCTTACTCCTTTTCTCCAATCTCAAAACAAGTTCGCCTGTCGCCTCGAGTTCCAACACCCTAGACTCCAGATTCCAGGCGCTTCAGACCTTCGACAATGTCCGGTTCCGACCTTCGAGGCCGATGGATGCCCTCCTCCGTCACGGAGGAGGACATCCTAAGGTTGAAAGAGGCTAAGTTTTTGACCGCCGAAATTTCGCATAGGTTGCCTGCTCAAAGGCAGGCTATTCCCAGTCCCCAGCCTGGTGAGAGCGTAGTGTTCATGTCTCACTTCCTTCAGGGTTTAGGCTTCCCGATGGATCCCTTTGTGAGGGGGCTGATGTTCTATTATGGGCTAGAATTTCATGACCTAGCTCCGGAGTCCATCCTCCACATTTCCTCATTCATCGTTGTGTGCGAAGCGTTCCTCCGTGTTACTCCTCACTTTGGATTATGGCTCAAGACTTTTGGAGTGGAGCCGAAGATGATCGAGGGACGACACGCAGAGTGCGGAGGTGCTGTCATAAGTAAGAATGCCGATGCTCCATGGCCCGAGGGCTCCTTTCAAGAGGAGCTCGGCTTGTGGCAACGAGAGTGGTTCTATATCACCGCTCCCAGGAGCGCCAAGTGGGTGGCGCCTCCTGCCTTTCGCTCGGGTCCCCCACCATGGCTAGCGTCATGGGTCAACAAAGGATTAGATTAGGGGTTATCCAAAGACGTGCCCTTGTTGCAGGGCCGCATTAGGGATCTCTTAGAAAGAGACCTCAACCTGGTCAAGGTGACGCAGGTCATGCTGATTCGCCGAACATTGCCCGGCAAACGTCGCTCCCTTCGTCTGTGGGAGTTTAATCGGGAGGGACCACGAGCTCTCCAACATTTTATGGGCGCAACGCCCGTGGAGATGTATAAGATGTTCTTCGGATCACAAGCAATGTGTCCAGATTTGATCGAGGACGCAGGTTTAAGCTGCAATCGCCCAGATACTCAAGTAAGTAACCTTGTGCCCGGACTCGCTATCCGTAAAATTGTCATAAACTCGCCCCTAAAAGAGCTGTCCTTTTAAACAGGAGTGGGTAGCGAAGGCGAAGCTGATCAGGTGTCCGGCTCTCCTTCCTGAGACCAGGCCGGATCTCGTGCTAGTCAGGATGTTGAAGATCGTGCCTTTGGAGGGAAGTGAGGGGGAGGACAAGGAAACTATGGCCTCCTCGAAGGAGGCTGCTCCGAAGGGAGGAACCGACAATTCCTCTCCTAGGGGGAAGAAAAGGGCCGCTTCTGACGACCCGGAGACCATGGCCTCAAAGCGGGGGAAGAAGTCCTCGTCAGAGGGTCCGGCGCCAGGGAGATCCTCGGCCGAACTACGCCCCCAAAGGGATCAGCCCTCCAGCGAGCCGTAAGTAGAGAAAGATTTTCCTTTAGAGGGATGAGAGAAATCCTTACTTTTTATCTGAGAAGATTAACCGAAATTTTACCTTGCAGCTCAGACCTCAGCCCTTCTCAGCAGAGCTCGTCTTTGGGGGATCTTCTTCCGGAGATGATGGAGAGTGGAACGCCTCCCCCTGCCATACCGCCTAGCGAGGCGGGCGACCCTGAGGTGTCGTCGCGGAGTATTTCTCCGAATCCGGCAGGGGTGGAAGGTAGCCATATGCCCCCCAAGGTTCTCCGCGTCCTGTCTTCGATGGAGGTCATAGGACGAGTCCGACACCGTCTGGTGCGCGGTCGGAGGAGCTGGTGATTCTGCTGGGGCGAGCTTCTATCTCAGAGGAGCACCGTGCATTGATGGATACGGTGATTGGAAGGATTTCGTCCGCGGAAAGCGGATTGCACGAGGCCGTCAGAAGTTTGCTGACGGGTTTTGAGGTACGTTTGATAATGTACTTCTTTGTTAGTTGCGCATAAACAAGATGCGTCCTGTGTAGATAGTAGCCCCTGAGACTCTGTGCATTGTCAAAATTGACGGCGCGCAGAGGATCATAATCCCAGGTCTAATTTTCGCCTTTGTATATAGGTGGAAAAGTGTCCGGAATCGAGCCGAACTTATGATTTTGCCGAGATAAAGCGGCAACTTGACGTGGCAGATGCCGACATCGCGCTCGTCAACGAGCGACTTGATGATGCTCAAGGTATGCAATTCCTCGGGCGGCATCTGGTAAGAGGAGCTTTTATGCCAGTATCTTACAATGTGTGTGCTTGACGCAGATGGTGCGGCCGCCGTGGAGAGTCTTCGGGCGGAACTTGCCCGAGCTAAGGAACAAGCCAGGACAAGTGATGCGGCTGCCGAGAAGGCACTTGAAGAGCTGAGAGCCGAACAGGCTGCTCACTGCCGAAGCAAGAAGGAGATGGCCGAGATGGCCGTGAAGTTAAAAAGCGCTGCTGACCGTTGCAAGTCTCTTGAGAAAGAAGACCGGGCGAGACAAACGGACTTAGAGAAGGCCGTTGTTGATGCCAAGGATGCTCGCTCTGCGATGAGAGCTGTGAAGGAGGAGCTGCGTCAGGCCAGACAGATTGCGGCTGGAAAGCCCTTTATGCTGCGGAGGAAGTTTGGCGATCCGAAGTTTGCTCCGTTGGACCGGATGTGGAGTGCGAAGGACACCTATCTAGATTTGGCAGCACGTGCTGCTGATGCGACCGAACACTTTCGAGATCAAGAGGATCACGAAGTGGAAAGGCTTTTCTGGTCGCAGTTCCACAATCCAGAGCGTCCACTGGCAATGGACGATCGTCTGGCTCAATGGGCCAAACTGAATAGATTGTCCGGACTCTCCATGAAGTACGTCTTGGGTCATCTGTGGCCGGGGAGATCAGAGCCAAAGAGTTATTTCGGCTTGGTGCAGCAATTCCTTGGCGCGATGCCACGTATCGATGCGATGAAGAGGTCAGCATGCATTGAGGGCGCACGGATGGCTCTTGCCCATGTCAAGACATACTAGGCATGGATGGATACCACCGTTGTTGCATCCCGAGATTCGGACCAAAGCCGAGTACCCTCCGAGCACTATTTTCAGGAAGAACTTGAAGGCACTCGTGTAATAGAGACGCAGTGCTCGAAGGATGCTATGTTCTGATAGCATATGTAATTATGAAGCAATATTTTGATGAATTGTAGTAGCCTTTTATACTTGTGCCTGCAAGTATGTGAAACACCTCCTGTGCGGCCGTTTTAAGATATATATATACAAAATCTAAAAGATGGCAGTCGTTGGCTTCAGCCCCCATGCACATAGTGCGGGGGTGCTTGCAGAAGGCGCATTTTCACACTTAATCCAACGTCTTGGTCCTACAAAGGAGGTGATAGCGCAGCGAGCTAGGCAACTGGACTATAATGCTTTAACACTTTCACTTAGCCATAGGAGCTTGACAATGGGACTATTTAGGTAGCCCCTGGTGGCGACTGCGCTCGCCCGAATTCGGGGCGCGTATGTGCCTGGCCGGGAAACGGCCCTTTGTTAATGCGGGGGAATCCTACAGATTCCGGAGAGTCATCGAGTGGTTGACCAGTCTCACGCCATATCATGACAGTCGGTTTTCGGCTTTCTCTACTGAGGTGCTCGCCTGGCCGAACCAGGGTACAATCGCAGTAGTTCTCCTGGTGCCGCCTTAGCCGATAGAGCGGAACGTAAGGTGGCCGAACACAGGAGCCGGGCAACCCAACATTTGACCAAAATCATGACTCGGAGCTGATGCATATAAGGCCAAACTTGCGACGCCGAACACTCCCTAAGGTATTCGGTCTTTATGAGAGCGGGCTAAGTAACGCTCTAAGGTATAAGCCCCTAGTGTCCAGGTACGCGCAAGAATTCTGACGTGGCCACATGCCAAGACGCCAGCCTCCTCCTTGGTCATAGAACCAGGGGATGTGTATCAACAAGAGACAGTAAAAAAGGTTTACGCAGGGTCTTAATCTGAAAAGAATCCTTGGAACGGGTCCCTACTGCACGTCTGCGCCTGTGTCTCCGTTGTGCCGTATCCTGGACGGGCGCAGCACGACGTTCATCTGTAAAAAAGAGAGCAACTAAGTTGAAAAAGGGGTGTGCCGAAAAGTTATATGAAATAAACAAAGTGTAAAGTAAAATATGGTAAATTGAGCTTTATTGTCTCTTATTTTATATGTGTGAAGCCCCTAGTGCAGGGGTATATGGCCACTAAGCCTTTATGAATGATACTTTTGTGCCGAACTCGTCTATCCGTGTCCGTGGTCTTAATGACCTGTTCCGATGTTCTGGCTGGTGAAGCCATTGTATTGTGGGGCTGTTAAAGCGGCCGCATAATCCTCCGCTTGGGGGAGGCGCCCTTACTGCTTCCCTGTTAAGGAGATGATGCCGCGTGGACCGGGCATCTTAAGCGTGAGAGATGCATAATGCGGTATTGCGTTAAAGCGGGCAAAAGCTTCGCGTCCCAGCAGTGCTTGATAGCGACTTGAGAATGGGACGATGTGGAAAGTCAGCTTTTCGCGACGGAAGTTATCAGCAGAGCCGAAAATAACCTCGAGCCAGAGAAAACCCATGCAATGGGTGTCCGGACCTGGCGTTACTCCTTGAAAGGAGGTTTTGCTGTGGCGAATTCTTTTTGGGTCGATCCCCATGTGGCGGATTGAGTCCTGATATATCAGGTTGAGCCTGATGCCACCGTCCATAAGGACGTTTGAAAACTGGAGTCTGCCAATTATTGGATCGAGTACCAGGGTAGTCCAGCCTGGGTTCCTGATACTTCTAGAATAATCCAGATGATCGAAGATGATTGGTTTTGACAACCAGTGGCGGGATTCCTTTGGGATAGACCGTGGGGCGCGTACCTTTATGGGCGCCGCGCGTTTTGTTATGTGGAGTAAGTTTACTGTTTTTACTTCTTGTGGGAAATTCTTTTGTTTCCCGGTACTCTGCTTTTGGGGTTCGTCCTTGTCTTCGCTTGGTGTGTCGAGCCCCTTGTGTTCGGCGTTGAGTCTGCCGGATTGTTTGAAAACCCAACAATCTCTGTGGGTATGGTTAGCAGGCTTTCCGGGAGTACTGTGTATTTGACATATCCTATCTAGGATTTTGTTTAGGTTGGATAGGTCGTCCCTGTTATCTTGGAGGGGCGTCTTTTTCTGATTCGGTCATGAGCTTTTGAATCCGGCATTGACTGCCGTGCTCTTCGGACTTTTTTCCTTAGTTCGGCGACGGTCCTTATTGCGTCGTGGTTTCCCGTTTCCATCCCTAGTTTCGGATGTACTTGGGTCGCTGGTGCTGCATCTTGCCAACCAGCTATCCTCTCCTGAGCAAAAGCGGGTCATGATGCTTGTTAGTGCGGCCATTGTTCTTGGCTTTTCTTGGCCGAGGTGTCTGGCGAGCCATTCGTCTCGGACATTATGCCTGAAAGCTGCTAAGGCTTCAGCGCCCGGATAGTCGACTATCTGATTCTTTTTAGTAAGAAATCTATTCCAGAATTGCCGAGCTGACTCTCCGGGCTGTTGAGTTATGTGACTAAGATCGTCTGCATCCGGAGGGCGGACATAGGTCCCTTGAAAATTTGCTCGGAAAGCGTCCTCGAGCTCTTCCCAACTTCCGATTGTGTTTTTAGGAAGGCTTTTAAGCCAATGCCGGGCTAGCCCTTTAAGCTTGAGGGGTAAGTATTTTATGGCGTGGAGGTCATCTCCTCGAGCCATATGTATGTGGAGGATATAATCCTCGATCCAGACTCCAGGGTCTGTTGTTCCATCATATGCCTCTATGTTTACAGGTTTGAATACCGCTGGGAATTCATAATCCAGGACCTCATCGGTGAAACATAGGGGGTGTGCGGCACCCCTGTATTTGGGTGTGCCGTATTCTGATAATGGCTTTATTGCATTGCTTACGAGAGCTTGCTTTCTTGGCCCGTAAATGGACCTGGCTGGGCCATGATGCGAATCCTTAAGTGGGTCGCATACCAGCTTAAGTGCGGTGCTGCTCGCCGCTTTAAGCTGGCCCTGGGGTCGTCTATCCGACCGTGTGGCTTTCTTACTTTTTGAATGCGAGGGCTCTAAGGCCTCCTCATCAAATTCAGGCAGTAGTTTTCTCCTCGGATAGCTTTTAGTGCGGCGACTGCCGCCGTATTTGTCTGCGGTATTGATTACTTTACTCCATCTGATCCTGAGTGCATCCTCCGCAGTCTTTAGCTTCCGCTTCTGCTTTTTCAGGCTGCGTGCGGTTGCAACGAGCCGTTTGTGGAGGTTCTTCTGCTTCGTGGGCTTGTCCGGCGTAGGGTCGTCCGGAATGCCATTTTCACCGGGGGAGGAATGTTCGGTTTCTCTATCGGGGTTGTCTTGTTGGGACGGTTGCTCTAAGGCATGCTCGTCGTCTACCGGCTCATCCTGCTCTATGGTGTTAGGGAACGTTGCAGAAAATTAAAATTTTTCCTACGGTTTCACCAAGATCCATCTATGAGTTCATCTAAGCAACGAGTCAAGGGAGAGAGTTTGCATCTACATACCACTTGTAGATCGCGTGCGGAAGCTTGCAAGGTGATGATGTAGTCGTACTCGACGTGATTTGAATCACCGATGACCAAGTGCTGAACGGACAGCACCTTCGCGTTCAACACACGTACGAGACGGGAGACGTCTCCTCCTTATTGATCCAGCAAGGGGAAAGGAGAGGTTGAGGAAGACAGCTCCACCGGCAGCACGACGGCGTGGTGATGGTGGAGAGGCAGTACTCTGACAGGGCTTCGCCAAGCACACAACGGAGGAGGAGAGGTGTTGGGGAGGGGAGGGCTGCGCCTTGGAGGGTGGTACGGCTGCCCTCCCCTCACCCCTCTATTTATAGGGGGAAGGGAGAAGGGGGCCGGCCCCCTAGAACCCATCTAGGGGGGGGTGCGACGGCCTAGGGGAGAGGGGAGAGGGTGGCTTGCCCCCCAAGCCAAGGGGGGACGCCCCCTCTAGGGTTCCCCCTCAACCCTAGGCGCATGGGCCCAAGGGAGGGGGGTGTGGCCAGCCCACCAGGGGCTGGCTTCCTGCCCCACGCAGCCCATGTGCCCCCCCGGGAGGGGTGGCCCCTCCCGGTGGACCCCCGGAACCCTTCCGGTGGCCTCGGTACAATACCGGTATGACCCCGAAACTTCCCGGTGTCCGTTTGACAACTTCCCATATATAAATATTTACCTCCGGACCCTTCCGGATCTCCTCGTGACGTCTAGGATCCCATCCAGGACTCCGAACAACATTCGGTAGTCACATACTAGTCTTCCTAATAACCCTAGCATCACCGAACCTTAAGTGTGTAGACCCTACGGGTTCGGGAGACATGCAGACATGACCGAGACGCTCTCAGTCAATAACCAACAGCGGGATCTAGATACCCATGATGGCTCCCACATGCTCGTCGATGTTGTCATCGGATGAACCACGATGTCGAGGATTCGATCAAACCCTGTATGCCATTCCCTTTGTCAATCGGTACGTTACTTGCCCGAGACTCGATCGTCGGTATCCCAATACCTTGTTCAGTCTCGTTACCGGCGAGTCACTTTACTCGTACCGTAATGCATGATCCCGTGTCCAACACCTTGGTCACATTGAGCTCATTATGATGATGCATTACCGAGTGGGCCCAGAGATACCTCTCCGTCATACGGAGTGACAAATCCCAGTCTCGATCCGTGTCAACCCAACAGATACTTTCGGAGATACCTGTAATGCACCTTTATAGTCACCCAGTTACGTTGTGACGTTTGATACACCCAAGGCACTCTTACGGTATCCGGGAGTTACACGATCTCATGGTCGAAGGAAGAGATACTTGACACTTGCAAAGCTCTAGCAAAACGAACTACACGATCTTTTATGCTATGCTTAGGATTGGGTCTTGTCCATCACATCATTCTCCTAATGATGTGATCCCGTTATCAATGACATCCAATGTCCATAGTCAGGAAACCATGACTATCTGTTGATCACAACGAGCTAGTCAACTAGAGGCTCACCAGGGACATATTGTGGTCTAAGTATTCACACGTGTATTACGATTTCCGGATAATACAGTTATAGCATGAACAAAAGACAATTATCATGAACATTGAAATATAATAATACTTTTATTATTGCCTCTAGGGCATATTTCCAACAGTCTCCCACTTGCACTAGAGTCACCAATCTAGTTACATTGTGATGAATCGAACACCCATAGAGTTCTGGTGTTGATCATGTTTTGCACGCGAGAGAGGTTTAGTCAGCGGATCTGCGACATTCAGATCCGTGTGCACTTTGCAAATCTCTATGTCTCCATCTTGAACATTTTCACGGATGGAGTTGAAACGACGCTTGATGTGCCTGGTCTTCTTGTGAAACCTGGGCTCCTTGGCGAGGGCAATAGCTCCAGTGTTGTCACAGAAGAGTTTGATCGGCCCCGACGCATTGGGTATGACTCCTAGGTCGGTGATGAACTCCTTCACCCAAATCGCTTCATGTGCTGCCTCCGAGGCTGCCATGTACTCCGCTTCACATGTAGATCCCGCCACGACGCTCTGCTTGCAGCTGCACCAGCTTACTGCTCCACCATTCAACATATACACGTATCCGGTTTGTGACTTAGAGTCATCCAGATCTGAGTCGAAGCTAGCATCGACATAACCCTTTACGACGAGCTCTTCGTCTCTTCCATAAACGAGAAACATGTCCTTCGTCCTTTTCAGGTACTTCAGGATATTCTTGACTGCTGTCCAGTGTTCCTTGCCGGGATTACTTTGGTATCTTGCTAGCAAACTTACGGCAAGGTTTACATCGGGTCTAGTACACAGCATGGCATACATAATAGATCCTATGGCTGAAGCATAGGGGATGACACTCATCTCTTCTTTATCTTTTGCCGTGGTCGGTGACTGAGCCGAGCTCAATCTCACACCTTGTAACATAGGCAAGAACCCCTTCTTGGACTGATCCATTTTGAACCTCTTCAAAATCTTATCAAGGTATGTGCTTTGTGAAAGACCTATGAGGCGTCTCGATCTATCTCTATAGATCTTGATGCCTAATATATAAGCAGCTTCTCCAAGGTCCTTCATTGAAAAACACTTATTCAAGTAGGCCTTAATGCTGTCCAGAAATTCTATATTATTTCCCATCAAGAGTATGCCATCTACATATAATATGAGAAATGCTACAGAGCTCCCACTCACTTTCTTGTAAACGCAGGCTTCTCCATAAGTCTGCATAAACCCAAACGCTTTGATCATCTCATCAAAGCGAATGTTCCAACTCCGAGATGCTTGCACCAGTCCATAAATGGATCGCTGGAGCTTGCATACTTTGTTAGCGTTCCGAGGATCGACAAAACCTTCCGGCTGCATCATATACAGCTCTTCCTTAAGATGTCCGTTAAGGAATGCCGTTTTGACGTCCATTTGCCATATCTCATAATCATAGTATGCGGTAATTGCTAACATGATTCGGACGGACTTCAGCTTCGCTACGGGAGAGAAAGTCTCGTCATAGTCAATCCCTTGAACTTGTCGATAACCCTTAGCGACAAGTCGAGCCTTATAGATCGTAACATTACCATCCGCGTCCGTCTTCTTCTTAAAGATCCATTTGTTTTCTATCGCTCGCCGATCATCGGGCAAGTCTGTCAAAGTCCATACTTTGTTTTCATACATGGATTCTATCTCGGATTTCATGGCTTCAAGCCATTTGTTGGAGTCCGGGCCCGCCATCGCTTCTTCATAGTTCGAAGGTTCATTGTTGTCTAACAACATGATTTCCAAGACAGGGTTGCCGTACCACTCTGGTGCGGAACGTGTCCTCGTGGACCTACGAAGTTCAGCAGTAACTTGATCCGAAGTACCTTGATCATCATCATTGTTTTCCTCTTCAGTTGGTGTGGGCATCACAGGAACGGTTTCCTGCGCTGCGCCACTTTCCCGCTCAAGAGGTAGTACTTCATCGAGTTCTACTTTCCTCCCACTTATTTCTTTCGAGAGAAACTCTTTTTCCAGAAAGCATCCGTTCTTGGCAACAAAGATCTTGCCTTCGGATCTTAAGTAGAAGGTATACCCGACAGTTTCCTTAGGGTATCCTATGAATACGCATTTTTCCGACTTGGGTTCGAGCTTCTCAGGTTGAAGTTTCTTGACATAAGCATCGCATCCCCAAACTTTTAGAAACGACAGCTTAGGTTTCTTTCCAAACCATAATTCATACGGTGTCGTCTCAATGGATTTAGACGGTGCCCTATTTAAAGTGAATGTAGCTGTCTCTAGAGCGTATCCCCAAAATGATAGCGGTATATCGGTAAGAGACATCATAGACCACACCATATCCAATAGGGTGCGATTACGACGTTCGGACACACCGTTTCGCTGAGGTGTTCCAGGCGGCGTGAGCTGTGAAACGATTCCACATTTCCTTAAGTGTGTACCAAATTCGTGACTTAAGTATTCTCCTCCACGATCTGATCGTAAGAATTTTATCTTTCGGTCACGTTGATTCTCTACCTCATTCTGAAATTCCTTGAACTTTTCAAAGGTCTCAGACTTGTGTTTCATTAAGTAGACATACCCATATCTACTCAAGTCATCTGTGAGAGTGAGAACATAACGATATCCTCCGCGAGCCTCAACGCTCATTGGACCGCACACATCGGTATGTATGATTTCCAACAAGTTGGTTGCTCGCTCCATTGTTCCGGAGAACGGAGTCTTGGTCATTTTGCCCAAAAGGCATGGTTCGCACGTGTCAAACGATTCATAATCAAGAGACTCTAAAAGTCCATCGGCATGGAGCTTCTTCATGCGCTTGACACCAATGTGACCAAGGCGGCAGTGCCACAAGTATGTGGGACTATCGTTATCAACTTTAAATCTTTTGGCATCTACACTATGAACATGTGTAATATTACGCTCGAGATTCATTAAGAATAAACCATTGACCATCGGAGCATGACCATAAAACATATCTCTCATATAAATCGAACAACCATTATTCTCAGACTTAAATGAGTAGCCATCTCGTATTAAACGAGATCCAGATACAATGTTCATGCTCAAACTTGGCACTAAATAACAATTATTAAGGTTCAAAACTAATCCCGTAGGTAAATGTAGAGGCAGCGTGCCGACGGCGATCACATCGACTCTGGAACCATTCCCGACGCGCATCGTCACCTCGTCCTTCGCCAGTCTCCGTTTATTCCGCAGCTCCTGCTGTGAGTTACAAATATGAGCAACGGCACCGGTATCAAATACCCAGGAGTTACTACGAGTACTGGTAAGGTACACATCAATCACATGTATATCAAATATACCTTTGGTGTTGCCGGCCTTCTTATCCGCTAAGTATTTGGGGCAGTTCCGCTTCCAGTGACCCTTCCCCTTGCAATAAAAGCACTCAGTCTCAGGCTTGGGTCCATTCTTTGACTTCTTCCCGGTAACTGGCTTACCAGGCGCGGCAACATCTTTGCCGTCCTTCTTGAAGTTCTTCTTACCCTTGCCCTTCTTGAACTTAGTGGTCTTATTGACCATCAACACTTGATGTTCTTTCTTGATTTCAGCCTCTGCTGACTTCAGCATCGAGAACACTTCAGGAATGGTCTTTTCCATCCCCTGCATGTTGTAGTTCATCACAAAGCTCTTGTAGCTTGGTGGGAGCGACTGGAGGATTCTGTCAATGACCGCCTCATCTGGGAGGTTAATGTTCAGCTGGGTCATACGGTTGTGCAACCCAGACATCTTCAGGATGTGCTCACTGACAGAACTGTTTTCCTCCATCTTACAACTGTAGAACTTGTCGGAGACATCATATCTCTCGACCCAGGCATGAGCTTGAAAAACTAGTTTCAGCTCTTCGAACATCTCATATGCTCTGTGGTGCTCAAAACGCTTTTGGAGCCCCGGTTCTAAGCTGTAAAGCATGCCGCACTGAACGAGGGAGTAATCATCAGCACGAGACTGCCAAGCATTCATAATGTCTTGGTTCTCTGGGACGGGAGCGTCACCTAGCGGTCCTTCTAGGACATATTGTTTCCTGGCAGCTATGAGGATGATCCTCAGGTTCCGGACCCAGTCCGTATAGTTGCTGCCATCATCTTTCAGCTTGGTTTTCTCTAGGAACGCGTTGAAGTTCATGTTGACATTAGCGTTGGCCATTGATCTACAAGACATATTTGCAAAGGTTTTTAGACTAAGTTCATGATAATAAAGTTCTAATCAAATTATGAACTCCCACTTAGATTAGACATCCCTCTAGTCATCTAAGTGTTACACGATCCGAGTCGACTAGCCCGTGTCCGATCATCACGTGAGACGGACTAGTCATCGTCGGTGAACATTCTCATGTTGATCGTATCTTCCATACGACTCGTGTTCGACCTTTCGGTCTCCGTGTTCCGAGGCCATGTCTGCACATGCTAGGCTCGTCAAGTTAACCCTAAGTGTTTTCGCTGTGTAAAACTGTCTTACACCCGTTGTATGTGAACGTAAGAATCCATCACACCCGATCATCATGTGGTGCTTAGAAGCGACGAACTGTAGCAACGGTGCACAGTTAGGGGAGAACACTTCTTGAAATTTTTATAAGGGATCATCTTATTTACTACCATCGTCCTAAGTAAACAAGATGCATAAACATAATAAACATCACATGCAATTATATAGTTGTGACATGATATGGCCAATATCATATGGCTCCATTGATCTTCATCTTCGGGGCTCCATGATCATCTTGTCACCGGCTTGACACCATGATCTCCATCATCATGATCTCCATCATCGTGTCTTCATGAAGTTGTCACGCCAACGACTACTTCTACTTCTATGACTAACGTTTAGCAATAAAGTAAAGTAGTTTACATGGCGTTATTCAATGACACGCAGGTCATACAAAAAATAAAGACAACTCCTATGGCTCCTGCCGGTTGTCATACTCATCGACATGCAAGTCGTGAATCCTATTACAAAGAACATGATCTCATACATCACAATTCATCATTCATCACAACTTCTGGCCATATCACATCACATGATCAATCGCTGCAAAAACAAGTTAGACGTCCTCTAATTGTTGTTGCATCTTTTACGTGGCTGCAATTGGGTTCTAGCAAGAACGTTTTCTTACCTACGAATCACCACAACGTGATTTTGTCAACTTCTATTTACCCTTCATAAGGGCCCTGTTCATCGATTCCGCTCCAACTAAAGTGGGAGAGACAGACACCCGCCAGCCACCTTATGCAACTAGTGCATGTCAGTCGGTGGAACCGGTCTCACGTAAGTGTACGTGTAAGGTTGGTCCGGGCCGCTTCATCCCACAATACCGTTGAGCAAGAAAAGACTAGTAGAGGCAAGTAAGATGACAAAATCCACGCCCACAACAAAATTGTGTTCTACTCGTGCAAAGAGAACTACGCATAGACCTAGCTCATGATGCCACTGTTGGGGAACGTTGCAGAAAATTAAAATTTTTCCTACGGTTTCACCAAGATCCATCTATGAGTTCATCTAAGCAACGAGTCAAGGGAGAGAGTTTGCATCTACATACCACTTGTAGATCGCGTGCGGAAGCTTGCAAGGTGATGATGTAGTCGTACTCGACGTGATTCGAATCACCGATGACCAAGTGCTGAACGGACAGCACCTCCGCGTTCAACACACGTACGGGACGGGAGACGTCTCCTCCTTCTTGATCCAGCAAGGGGAAAGGAGAGGTTGAGGAAGACAGCTCCACCGGCAGCACGACGGCGTGGTGATGGTGGAGAGGCAGTACTCCGACAGGGCTTCGCCAAGCACACAACGGAGGAGGAGAGGTGTTGGGGAGGGGAGGGCTGCGCCTTGGAGGGTGGTGCGGCTGCCCTCCCCTCACCCCTCTATTTATAGGGGGAAGGGAGAAGGGGGCCGGCCCCCTAGAACCCATCTAGGGGGGGGTGCGGTGGCCTAGGGGAGAGGGGAGAGGGTGGCTTGCCCCCCAAGCCAAGGGGGGCGCCCCCTCTAGGGTTCCCCCTCAACCCTAGGCGCATGGGCCCAAGGGAGGGGGTGCGGCCAGCCCACCAGGGGCTGGCTCCCTGCCCCACGCAGCCCATGTGGCCCCCCGGGAGGGGTGGCCCCTCCCGGTGGACCCCCGGAACCCTTCCGGTGGCCCCGGTACAATACCGGTATGACCCCGAAACTTCCCGGTGTCCGTTTGACAACTTCCCATATATAAATCTTTACCTCCGGACCCTTCTGGATCTCCTCGTGACGTCCAGGATCCCATCCGGGACTCCGAACAACATTCGGTAGTCACATACTAGTCTTCCTAATAACCCTAGCGTCACCGAACCTTAAGTGTGTAGACCCTACGGGTTCGGGAGACATGCAGACATGACCGAGACGCTCTCAGTCAATAACCAACAGCGGGATCTGGATACCCATGATGGCTCCCACATGCTCCTCGATGTTGTCATCGGATGAACCACGATGTCGAGGATTCGATCAAACCCTGTATGCCATTCCCTTTGTCAATCGGTATGTTACTTGCCCGAGACTCGATCGTCGGTATCCCAATACCTTGTTCAGTCTCGTTACCGGCGAGTCACTTTACTCGTACCGTAATGCATGATCCCGTGTCCAACACCTTGGTCACATTGAGCTCATTATGATGATGCATTACCGAGTGGGCCCAGAGATACCTCTCCGTCATACGAAGTGACAAATCCCAGTCTCGATCCGTGTCAACCCAACAGATACTTTCGGAGATACCTGTAATGCACCTTTATAGTCACCCAGTTACGTTGTGACGTTTGATACACCCAAGGCACTCTTACGGTATCCAGGAGTTACACGATCTCATGGTCGAAGGAAGAGATACTTGACACTGGTAAAGCTCTAGCAAAACGAACTACACGATCTTTTATGCTATGCTTAGGATTGGGTCTTGTCCATCACATCATTCTCCTAATGATGTGATCCCGTTATCAACGACATCCAATGTCCATAGTCAGGAAACCATGACTATCTGTTGATCACAATGAGCTAGTCAACTAGAGGCTCACCAGGGACATATTGTGGTCTAAGTATTCACACGTGTATTACGATTTCCGGATAATACAGTTATAGCATGAACAAAAGACAATTATCATGAACATTGAAATATAATAATACTTTTATTATTGCCTCTAGGGCATATTTCCAACATATGGCTGGGTCTTTATCGAGGCGGGGCTTAGGTCGGCGTTTACGCCGACGCTTTGATTGTTTTTCGAGAGATCGATCCCCCTCCCCGTTTTCCTCGTTGTTGCTTCCTTTAGGGGTATCCACCATGTACACATCGTGAGATGAGGTGGCTATCCAATGCCCTATAGGCGTTGGTTCTGGGTTGTCTCCTGCATCGTCGTCCATACCGTCGATGTCTTCGGAGTCGAAGTCGAGCATGTTGGTTAAGTCATCGACAGTGGCTATGAAGTGGGTGGTGGGTGGGTTTTGAATTTCTTCATCGTCCGTATCCCAACCTTGCTGACCGTAGTCCGGCCAGGGCTCTCCTGATAAAGAGAGAGACTTTAGAGAATTCAGGATGTCGCCGAAGGGCGAGTGCTGAAAGATGTCCGCGGCGGTGAACTCCATTATCGGCGCCCAATCGGATTCGATCGGCGGGGGCGCGGGGGGCACGGAGTTCGGAGAGGAATCCAGCTCTTCGAAGTCACGGGCCATGCGGAGTGCGGGGCTGGAGTTCGGCTCGATCGCCTCTGAGATCGCAGCCCCTGAGGCAGTGTCTAACCGCTGATCCTCGATTGGCGCAGTAGGCTCCGAAACAATGGTCGGAACCGGTGCGTGTGCGGCCTCCCAAGCGCTGCTCGACGGTAGAGCTATATCATGCCCATCGAAACAGTGCGACATGCTTGGCTGTGGCTCGAATCCGTCGAAGATCAAGTCCCCGCGGATGTCAGCCGTGTAGTTTAGGCTTCTAAACCTGACCTGATGGCCAGGGGCGTAGCTTTCGATCTGCTCAAGGTGGCCAAGCGAGTTGGCCCGCAGTGCGAAGCCGCCGAAGACGAAGATCTGTCCGAGGAAAAAGTCTCATCCTGGACTGCATCGTTGTCCGAGGAGAAAAGTCTCACCCTGGACTACATCGTTGTTGATGATCGAAGGAGCCATCAGGCCTAAAGGCGACGACACAGAGGAACTCTCAATGAAAGCACCAATGTCGGTGTCAAAACCGGCGGATCTCGGGTAGGGGGTCCCGAACTATGCATCTAGGCCGGATGGTAACAGGAGACAAGGGACATAATGTTTTACCCAGGTTCGGGCCCTCTTGATGGAGGTAAAACCCTACGTCCTGCTTGACTAATATTGATGAAATGGGTAGTACAAGAGTAGATCTACCACGAGATCAAGGAGGCTAAACCCTAAAAGCTAGCCTAAGGTATGATTGTTGTATGATGAAGTTGTCCTACGGACTAAAACCCTCCGGTTTATATAGACACCGGAGAGGGTTAGGGTTACACAAAGTCGGTTACAATGGTAGGAGATCTTGAATATCCGCATCGCCAATCTTGCCTTCCACGCAAGGAAAGTCCCATCCGGACACGGGATGGAGTCTTCAATCTTGTATCTTCATAGTCCTGGAGTTCAGCTGAAGGTATAGTCCGGCTACCCGGACACCCCTAATCCAGGACTCCCTCACCCCCTAAGATTAGAATTTTACTACTAATTTGCTATGAACAGTGGCATGATTAGTAATTTTTTGCTGCTGAAAATCCATTTTTTAATACTCTGGCCCTCCCTGACTTGTTTTAGCGGCACTTGGCCCTCTTGATACTTTTTTCCTGGCTCCGCCACTGGTTCAAGGTACGTAGAGCACTGGACATAAATTAATAAGATCAGAATTAAGCATAGCAGGGCTACAAGATTGTCGGAGTAATTGAACACGGATACCCCGAAAACAACGAGACAATAAATTAAGACATCAGAGTTAGCAAAGCCCCTCAGTCCGACCGCCCGGCCGCTCCTGCCGGCTCCCCGTCCGACTGCTCTGCCCGGCCGGCTGCCGACTACGTCAACCAGCCGGCTGCCGACTGCGCCATCCAGCCGGCTGCCGACTGCTGCCCGAAGTCAACCGCCGACACCGACAAAACACCGATGAGACGACCATACCGCAACGTCATCTACAATGTATCTGTCCCTGGGCACTATTTTATAAAGTGCACCAGGGACAAGCAGCATGCACGTCGCATCACACACCATCATGGGCATGGTGCCCCATGCCCACTTGCCCCCACGCCACCACTTAGCTTACATACTAAACTACCATGCCCACTCCACACTATATAAGCCAGCTCCGTCCATCCATCAGGGGATGGACTCACACATTCACGCATGCATGCTAGCTAGCAAGATGGCTAGCTAGCGTGCGCGCACACACACAGCCATGCCACATGCACTTGGCCGGCCACAAGGTCACTCACGCATGCATGCTCAGGCACATGCAGCCACTAGCTCATATGTATATATACCAAGTCAGATGCCTATGACACTGACTCCAGATACAGCTCCAGGAGCACTTTGTACTGCCCGATGTACAACCCAGATATACATCCAGACATGCAGGAGTAGGGGTATTATCTCTCCGGAGAGCCCTGAACCTGGGTAAACTAGCGCGTGCTACTCGCATACCCATCCCCGGATATCCCGGCAGCAGTCTTGCCCTCACACGAAGCCATCTTGTGGCATATGTCGTCTTGCACCCCCCGTGAGAATACCACGACATTTGGCGCCCACCGTGGGGCGATACTATGCTACCGCGCTGCTGCTGGTTTCGCAGTTCGGACGGGACCCTTTTTTCTTCATCGCCTCGGCCGCGGCGTCGCGCCGTCTCTCCGGTAGCGCTCGGGGGCTCGACATCGACCCGCCCCCAGAGCAGCCGCGAGGGGTGGCGCGTCCTCGCCGTCGGCCTCTTCGTCATCACCACCGCAACGCTGGTCGTCCGTCCGCGCGCGCGCCGCGTCGGGCCTAGCTTCGGTCGGCCACGTTCATCCACGCGCCGCTCGCGTATGCTCCCCTCGGCGCTGCGCCTTGTTCCGACCGGAACGCACGTTCGCTCCTCCATATACTATCTATGCAAGCTAGCTAGATGCGAGTCAACAATGGTCAAACCATTAACTAAATACACTAGCAAAATACTACCCAGACTATCCCATACACTACCCAAAAATCCCTCGGATGCAAGTCAGACGCGCCCCAGACGATGGCCATATACCCAGATAATAGTCAGATACTAGCCATGCATTAGTCAGACAATGCCCAAACGCTTCCAATATCCATGGCGTTGCTGTCCGGTTGTAGCTGCTCCCGCTGCATCCTCGCTCAAACGCCACCAGAGGAGGAGCCCCTCGCGCTTGGGGCCACGCCCTGCCCCCGCTGCTGTTTCGTCCTTCAGCGCGCAACCGCGCCATGGCCAATGCCTCCTCCCCCACGATCTTCAACACCCCGCTCCACTCCAGCCCGCCAGCCACTGCAGCAGTCGGCCTGGTCTCCGCGCCGGCTCCGGGTCGCCTCCCCAAGCTAGGCCGCGTCCGACCTCGCGTCGGCTCCCCGACGCCGCCCCGGGCTTGGCTGGGTTCGGCCCCATCCGCCGGCCGGATCCCCCGCTCCCTCCGCGTCCCGGACGCCGGCTCGCCCGATCCCCGGCTCCGCCCGCGAACCCGGTGACTCGGTCGGCTATCCAGCCTCCACGAGGCCCTCCTCCTCGCCAGGCCAAGCCTGCTGCCCGGCTACTTCGCGCGCCATCTCTGCCCGCGGCGCCGGGTTCGACTGCTCCCGCACAGCGCCGGGTCCGGGTCCGGCTTCCCTCCTCCAACTCAGCCGCTCTCGCTCGCCGGCTTCGCGCGACCGACCCGTCCGACGCACCGCGACCCGGCGACATTGGCTCGCGCCCGCATCCCGGCGCGGTGCTCCAACCCCGCGCAGGCCGGCTTCCTCCCACGGCCCTCCGCCTCCTCCACGAACCCAGCCGGAGCCGGCTTCTCGTCTGCCGCCTCCCGCGCCCGCCCTTGCGTCCGCACGTGGCCGACGTACTCCGCCTCCGTCGTGGGCTTCCCGTGGTCCGGCTCTGCCTGGCCGCCTTCGCGCGCACGCGGCCGGGTCGCACGCTCCGTCCGCCTCGCCGGGTCTGTCTCCGTCCGTTAGCCGGCCATCCCGCGTCCCGTCCGCCGGAGGGGTCGCCCGCCGACCCTCGGCGTCCCGGACGCCGGCTCGCCCGACCCCGTCCGGCACCGCGCCTGGCCAGGTCCGGCTCTGGGTCGCCGCCCGCGCCCTGCTCCGCGGCTGTCCGGCCGTTTGAAGAAAGAAAAGTCAGAGGAACGAGTCGGACACAATAAAAAAATAGAAGGGCCGACTGCTCAGATGCCAAAGTAGCAAGCCGACTGCTAGAAAAAAAAAGGCCGTGTGCTAAAAAAGAAAGAAAGAAGTGGAGGCCGGCTGCTCGCGTGCGAACCGGCTAGAAAAATCAAGGGTCGTGTGCCCAGCCGACTAACTAAGGAAAAAGTACGTCCGGCTCCCCGCATGGAGACGGACAGAAAGAGACAAAAAAATGAAAGAGATGTGCGTTCGACTCCACGCAACCGGCTGGAATATGCGTCCAACTGCCAGATGTGCGTCCGACCGCTGACTGTCTGGCCGGCTGCAAAGAGTCCGACTGCCGTGTAGGAGTCCGCCTACCCAGCCAACTGAAGAACAAAAAAGCACAAACTTTAAAAAAGAAGACAAAGTAGTTGCCGGAAGATCCGGCCCGACTGCTCAGCAGGCGGCCCAGATCTCGGGGGCTATACCCAGCGGGTGAGCTGACGCACCCCCGCGAAGAAAAAAACAAAGTAGTTGCCGGGAGATCCGGCCCGACTGCTTAGCAGTCGGCCCAGATCTCGGGGGATCTCGGGGGCTACACCCAGCGGGTGCGCTGACGCGCCCCCGCAAAGAAAATGACAAGATAGTTGCCGGAAGATCCGACCCGACTGCTCAACAGTCGACCCGAATCTTGGGGGCTACACCCAGTGAGTGCGCTGGCGCGCCCCCACAGAAGATTGCAAAAAAAAAGAGTTTTGTCCGGTTGCCAGCGGCCGGCAGAAGAGAAAAAGAAGAAAAAGGGCGCTGCAAGATGCCTCGCCGCCTGTGTAAGTGCATCTAGTGCCCCTTAGTGATTTTGGTGTATTGAAGACTTATAGGTTAAGGGACTAATGCGTTTGTGAGTGTACACAGGTCTATAAGTCTATGAGGAGTTTGATATTTACAGGAAAAGTCGACCCCTAAAAATGAATATCTTCGACTGAAGATTTTGGTATTTCTGAAGATTTTCATGAAGACTTTGAAAGTGAAGAAATTGGTGTGTCCGTGAAGACTTGATATTCATGCGAGGAATATGAAGCTTGAAGACTTTGGTTTTCATACTTTTGTTTTTCTCTTTCTTGAGTCATGGGAAACACCGTACTGTTAAAAGGGGTCGAGAAAATACTAAGGAAAAATTTCCATGTGATGCTCAACTCAAAATCCTGCATCTACCAATCCCTTCGAGTGAAGCCATTGGAAATCTCATACAGTTCAGTCAATTTCTTCAGTGACAGAGACGAAGTTCTTCTGGTCTCTGAGGAATTTGTCCTGACTGAGGAGTTAGGAATTCGCCAGTGCGGATTGCCTACACAGTGAGGAACATGATAGCCCTGAGGATTTTGCTACTCAAAATTCCGACCGTTGCTGTGCTATGCGCCAGCTGTCCCAAAATATCTATCCACCTAACGGTCATATCATTGAAGGGCATTTATGTCTTATCATGTCGGGTTGCTCCCTAGGCTATAAATAGCCGCCCCTTACAACCACTAGCTGGTTGGCTGCTCCGAGAGAAATTGACACTTGTCATTTGAGAGTAACCCATCCTCTGAGGACCTTGAGCGAATATCATCAAGTGAGGAAAAACCAAAAACCCAAAACCCAAACACCTACAAACCCCAAGTGGTTGAGCATCACTGAAGAAATTGATCCTGTGTGGATCCGACGCTTGTTACCTTTGAAGACTGTGTTCCTTCCAGACGGTTAGGCGTCATGGTCTAGAGCATCCAAGAGAAATTGTGGATCACCGAGTGACCAAGTTTGTGAAGGTTTGGAAATCGCCTGAAGACTTACCACGAGTGATTGGACGAGGTCTGTGTGACCTTAGTTTAAGGAGAATACGGTGAGGATTGGGTGTCTTGGACTAAGTGTCCTTGACTGAGTGTCCGGGATTGTGTGTCCTCGAGTTTAAATACTCAGCCGCTCCAACCAGACGTACAACTGAGACAGCAGTTGGAACTGGTCTACCAAATCATTGTCTTCACCAAGCTTACTGGTTCTATTCCTTCAACTCTTCCATTTCCTCATAACTGTCTTGTGTGTCTGTTCATATCTGTGTTTGAAGACTTTGACTGAAGACTTTCTCAATTTCCTCAATTCAATTTCTTCAGTCTGTTTGTTTTCATCCTATGTTATCCTGTGATTACGCTTCCTGTCACTAGTAGAAAAAGGGTCAAATGTGAAGCACATTAGTGCCGGTTTGAATTTGAGCCGGCACTAATGTGACCATTAGTGCCGGTTCCAACGGCTAGGCGGGCGGGCATCATTAGTACCGGTTCGTGGGTAACCTTTAGTACCGGTTCATGCCACGAACCGGTACTAATGAGGCTGTGTCAGGCTATGGTCAGTCTGGGGCCCCCACGAAGACCTTTAGTACCGGTTCATGCCATGAACCGGTACTAGAGTTTCTTTGTAAGCTGATTTTTAGTCCCACCTCGCCAAGAGAGAGGCAGTATGAGCGGTTTATAAGCCGTGAGTGCACATACAATGACAAAGAGTTGCAATGCTCACCTACATGTTGATTAGCTTCAAGCCTTGCGGAATAGCATAGATTGCACTGAGCTATGTGCAGTGCAGTCTACACTATTCCGAATGGCTTGAAGCAAATTAACCAGCATTGCACCTCTTTTTTATTTTTAATAACTTATTTGAACTCCGGACTTCTTTTGTGTTTAGTATGCAGCATTCAAAGCGACGTCATCAATTTCCAACATGTTCTGACATCATTTTTTGTTTTTCGGTCATTTACCTAATTGTTTAGAGAGCTAAATGACCGTGAAATTGAAAATCACTACAAAATGAATCCTGAAAATGTTGAAACTTGGCATGGTATCATCATATCACCCGCATAGTATGCGCGAAAGAGTAGAGAGGGTCACGGCAAAAACTGGACGCACTTCGTGTACAAACTGGACATACTCTTTCGGAGTATCAGGGTTTCAGACGAGAACTCATCTGTTACATTGCCACTTCAATATTTTTTAAACGTATTTGAACTCCGGACTTCTTTTGTGTTCAGTATGCAGCATTCAAAGCGACGTCATCAATTTGCAACATGTTCTGACATTATTTGTTGTTTTTCGGTCATTTACCTAATTGTTCAGTATGCAGCATTCAATTTCCAGAAGAAAATAAATAGAAGAAAAGAAATGATGCAGAAAATAAAAAAATTATACAAAAAAATTACTCAAAAATAAATAGAAGAAAATAAATAATGTAGAAAAGAAAAAACTATATAAAAAACTACTCAAAAATAAATAGAAGAAAATAAATAATGCAGAAAAGAAAAAACTATATAAAAAATTTGTTGACGCGCTGCCCAGTGGGCCTGCCAGACCTAGGGTGTGCAAATGCAGGCCCAGAAGGGCCAGCAGGCTGACAGGGCAGCGCGCCCTAATTAATTAGGCCCAGAAGCCTGCTATATAGAGGAGTTCGAAGAGGTAGCCGCGGCTGGGTTTATAAACCAGTGCGGCTGCCCTTCGTCCGGCGAGGTGGGACTAAATTTTGGGGTGGCAGGGCGAGGCCTTTAGTACCGGTTGGTGGCTCCAACCGGTACTAAAGACCACCCTTTAGTACCGGTTGGAACCACCAACCGGTACTAAAGGCCTGCTCTTCCCGCCTCTTGGCCTGGCCAAAGTTGGCCTTTAGTACCGGTTGGTGGCTCCAACCGGTACTAAAAGCCTCTCCTATATATACAACACTTACGAAAATTCAGTTAGATCTCCCACTTCTTTTGTCTTCAACCTCTCACGCGCCGCTCGAACCCGTCCTCGCCGCCCGTTGCCCGTCGTCCATCGTCGTCGTCGCTGTCCCCGCCGCCGCCCGTCGTCGTCGCCGTCTC